>NW_008355157.1:2482913-2484119 GCF_000622305.1 Nannospalax galili
TTTAAATTTTAAAGTCCATGTTGACTTTAAGGAAATCAGGTTGATTCTTTGATATTACTTTTTTAAACTCTTGATGTAGTCTCCCTATTTGAATGAAACTGGATAGGGTCACATTTGAGAAATTTCTTTTCTGTTTAATTAGGTAGAATTTTTTACCATAAAAGAAATTTTTTTTTATTAGAAGAAGCATTTCATTACAACAGCATTAACCTATTCAATACCATTTTTCTGAGCTAGGGTACATCTCTTTCAAAATTGGCTGTACATTTCTAGGTTTACAGATGAATTATTACGCTTAGACAATCTTTTACTCATTATAAACTCTATAAGACATAAAATTAAATGAGTTTTTAACGTTTAAAAAAGATCTCCACTTCGTTGTTAAAATACACAGTTTCATACAGAAAAATTCATTTTAAGGCAATTGACATTGAGACGTTTTCACATGCATTTCTAATCTCTATATATATGACTATTACGTAGGTCACAGTCGCTTGCTTTCTGAGTTCCTTGGCATCTGAGCATGAATATAAACTCGTCAGATAGACAGCCTTCCTCTCCCACTAGAGCCTCCATACTCTGCTATCCCTGCCACTGTCCACTGTGCTGTCAGCACCCCCATCTATTCCCCTCTATCTGCCCTTCTGCTAAGTCTAGTCAGCCAGAGGTCCCTGTTCTAGGAGGATCAGCTGTTCCTCATCTACGGCAATCCATTGTCAGTATTCCTTTGGATAGAATTGGGGTCTGCTGTTCATTTTTCCAGTAGCGTGTTGGGTTACTATCTGGAAGAGCCTTTATCCATCCTGGCCAACAACTCAACTGAAGGTATCGCCTGTCTGGCTTTGCTGTTTGTCAAGTAACTTTTAGCTATATATATGTATGCTCTTATGAAATTATATTGGCCCCTTTAATCTTTGGTTATACTTCCCTTTTGGGTGTTTAAGGACATACAATTGGACCAGATAAACTGACTTGTTTTTACTCTTGAGGTCGTTAGAGGATTTGTTCCTCAGGAGTCCCATGGGGTTGGGAGGAGCCCCTGGCTCCTTTCTTTTACCAGCTCCATCCATGTGAGGATAAGTCAAAGGTCCTGCTCGACCATTGTTGGCTTCTCTTGAGAGCATGGAGGAAATGATTCCTCCGTGTTGACCCTCCTCTTTATAGACTGGACACTGGCTCAAGTCCATCTGGTGGGGTCTCCTTGGC
>NW_008355157.1:2484237-2491167 GCF_000622305.1 Nannospalax galili
ACCTTATCTAGAGATATTTTTCTTGATCTGTTATGTATAATTTGTCAGTAGATTGTAGGAATAATATGGTTCCCTCTGGTTTTCATGACTAGCTAGGCATTGTTTCTCTCTTGTATCGTCTCGCCCCTCTATCATGGTTCATAAAAGAAATTTTTATGGTATATATGGAATATATTCAAGAAAAATTAAACTTTTTCTCTTATTAATTCTTTTTATAACAGATTAATTCAGTAAATATATGTATTTACCAGGCCACATGTTAAATGTTACATATTTTTAGAAAAATAAGACATGATCCTTACTCTAAAGATTCACAGTTTAATTGAAAAATTTATTCCTTGCAATTCTTAAGGTAATTCTTAAAAACAAATATAACATTCTTTACCTTGTATAGAGAAATCACATTTTTCTTACTGAAACATTCCGCAAGCTCAATTCATCCTCTCTCTTCTGTATCACCATAATTACTGAGCACTGGACTGCTCAGTGAATTAATAGTTAATTAGCAGTAGCAGTTTCTAAATACTTGAAATAAGTTCATCATCTTGATCCTGAGGACTTTGAAGATTAGTATGTAAATAAAGAATGGTAGAACCTCCCCCCTCGCCTTTCTTTCTGTTCAGATCTGGTTAACTCAGATTTTATTTACAAATTTTGGAATGGAAATATGGCCTCCATTAGTCATGGAAAAAGAAATTGGGAATATATTTCTGGGTTTTGTTTTGTTTGCTTCTCAACAGCCCTGACTACACTGGCACTTTCTTTCTACAGCATTTTGTTTTTATCACTTTGGACTTCGGGGCTACTCCTATTATATAACCCTCAATGCTGTATTGTAACTAATTGTTTACCTGCTTATATTGTCTAGTTTATAGACCATCCATATAAACAAAAAAATTATCTTATTCATTTTTATAGCCTTTGCTCCCAATACAATTTCAAGCAAGAAATAAGTACCAAATTAAAAAGTAATAGAAATGTTTGTGTTGGATACTATTAATAAATTATTATTTTACCTTTGTCATAATAGTGTATTTTTCTAGATAAAACATTGCATTAAGGTGCTTTACCTTGCTATTTTTATCTCAGGACAGTAGTAATAATAAATAAAAATGATTTGTTCATCATCATATCTATTTCATGTGGTTTTTATCTACTTGCATAGCTTCATATCCTCAGTGATTTGTTTGTTGTTTTGTAGAAATAAGTTGGAGGCTAGCAAGAAGTAATGGTTAAGAGTGTTATCTCTGCAGCCAGACTGTTTACATTACTAAGACAGTCACTTTCTAGCCCAGTCAGAATCTGTTTTATTCTTGTTTTTGTATTCTTATCTGTATAATGGTGTTAACAACATCCAATTACTTGCATTGAATGAACTGATCTCTAAAGTGCCTAGAAAAACAGCCGATTCATGGTAAGTCTTCTGTATTAGTTGTTATATGTTGTCATTAGAGTTCTAGTTTTACAGCAAGTCTGGCAGAAGCTTTTCGTAGCTATCCTTCTGAACATCTCTTTATCTCATTTTATTCTTGAAGGAATTTTTTTAAACTATATATCAAGTTCTGGTTTGAATGTTCTTTTCTTAGAGCATTTTTTAAATCTTTGCTCCACTGTCTCCGGCTCCATGATTCTCAGAGTAATGTTCCACAATTAAATTCTTGTCCCTTATGTGTAATCTGTATTTTCTTACTACTTTAAAGATATTTCTTCTCTGCCTTTGATTTTGACAACTTGATTGTGATGTGTCTGGATGTAGTTTTTGTTAAGATTTCCCTTTTGGTTTCACTGAGCCTCTTAACTCTGGAAATTTTTATTTCTTGTCAGATTTGGGAACCTGTTAGCCTTTAGCTTTTAAGGCATGTTTTGTTTTGTCTTCTCCACACCAGTTTCACCCTCTTCTCCTTTGTGACTCCTGACATGAAATTTTGATCTATTGATATTGTTCCATGGGTCTCTTGGGATCTGTTCTTTGTCTTTTTCTCAGTGTATTTCTATAACATATCTTTATATCCCTGATGCTTTCTTTCTTCACTTTCATGAAATTTATCCAGTGATGTTATCATTTCAAATAAACTTATTTTTCAGTTTTAAAGTTCCCACATAGATTTTTTATGGTTTTTATTTTTCTGATAATGTATATCTTTACATTTATTTTATTACATCATTTGAGGATGTTTATGTTAGCTATGTAAAAATTAGCTGGGTGTAGTGGCACATGACTTTAATCCCAGCAATTAGCAGGCTGAGGCAGGCAGATCTTTGTGAGATTGAGCCCAACTTGCTCTGTATAGCAAGTTCCAGGCCTGTTGGGGCTACAAGAAGATCCTGTCTCTGAAAACAAAAACAAAAACAAAAAACAGAAGAATTAACCTTTGTCTTCTGGTAGTTGAGATTTATGACTCACCCTGATTTACCCCCACTTAAGAAATGAACTCATTTTGATTCTCTCATTCCTGTGTTGAATAATTTTGGATTGTATCCTGAACATTTTCAATATTGTAGTATAAGTAAAATGTTTATCCCCTGTTTAAGTCCTTAAATGTTTATTTTTCTTATAACCAAACCATCTGCATTTAGATTACAAGTTTTCTCTAACCTGAGGTTGGCAGTTCAGCCTTTGCTATACTGTCAGGATCTGCCCAGCACAGAAGTCTTCATGAGTTTGCATAACATTCAAGTAGTGGTATATATATTGTACCTACTTTAAAAGACTTTTGTATGCTTCTTCAAGTCTCTTCTATATATTCACAGCTCATCTTTATATACATAATATATAATTTTATATTTATATAGTATATTTTTTTTCCTCTGTAACTGGAGCACCTTTGGGGCAAAGGAGGAAAAGACTTAAAGAAGATATTTTTCCCACCTCAGCTCTTGAGACAAAAAAGGAACTTCCCAGAGAGATTATTCCATTCTCCAGGTTTTGTATATCTACGTCATCATCACATAGTTGCAAACCCCACAACTGGGACTTACCTCATTGAGGGCTTTGAGACATCAGTCTCAAATATGCCAGATATTATTTCTGTTCACTTGTTAGGGAGTTCCTGCTACTAGATAGTGTCTTCTAGATGTGACAGGGAAGCTATAGTTATGAGATACAACAATGTGGTTGCCGAAACAAGATTAGCATAATGACACCACCAGTTAATAGGACAATATGGATGGAAGAAATTTCAGAAATTCTCACCTCTAGTTGAAGAGTTACAGGCAATTTTCTCAAGGGGCAGGTACCTTCATAGGTTCATCAAATCCCAAATGGATACCCCTAAATACACAAAGAGACACCACTAAATGGACATGTCACCACTAAATGGACGTGTGTGTGTGTGTGTGTGTGTGTGTGTGTGTGTGTGTAGGAACCACTAAATGGATACAAAATACATACACAAGAATAATAAAGAATAAGTCACGAAATTGAGAGGGAGTGAGAGGCAAAGTGGTAAGAGTTGGAGTGGGGAGAGGAAGAAATGGAAATTATATAAATATAGTACTAATGTAGGTAAATCTAAAAAAGAAAAAAAAAGTCCTTTGTATTCTTTTCACATTCAACAGGAGAAGCTGTAGTTAACTTCTTCTTGACCCATAAGAAGAGCAAGTTTTGTAGCCTTAATATCAGCACTGGTCCTGTATCCTAGCATGTAATAATAGTATGACCTTGGGCACAGGGGGCTAGAGACATGGCTCAATGGTTAAGAACACTGGCTGTTCTCGCAGAAGACCCGGGTTCAAATCCAGCACCCACATGGCTGCTAACAACTGTCTGTAACTCCAATTCCAGGAGATCTGACAGCCTCTTCTGTCCTCCGCAGGCATTGCACTACATGGGTGCACTTACCTACATGCAGGCAATACACACATACACATAAAATAAAAATAAATAAAATATTTTTTTAAAAAGAATATAGCAGCATGTAACTTCCCTGAATCTATATATTTTAATAGATCAAATACATTTTTCTAAATTTTATTAGCAATAATAAAGCAATCACTGTGGGCATACATTAAAGAATAATTTACCCTAGAGGGTTTTTTTTTTCTCAGTTCTGTCACTAGCTTTATTTATGATCTCTACTTGTTTACATACATGACATCACAGAAATGTTGTAATGCCTTATACAATTCATTCACTGAGATATATATATATATGAACGATAAGAGATATGTAATTCATAAAAACATTCAGCACAAATCTTCATTTTACAGCCTTACCATTATAATTTTAAATAACTCATCTTCCAATTATATTTCAAGTATTCAGTTAATTTTTAAAATTACAGTAGAATTTCTTATAATATGTCTGTCTTGGTAACCCAGCATAGAACCGAGAAAATGAACAGCAGACCCCGATCTTATCTAAAGGAATGTTGGCAGCTGATTTCTGCTAGATGAGAAAGAACTGGTCTTCCTAAAACAAGGGACTCTAGACAGGCTAACTAGACTCAGTGGATGGACTAGCAGTGGGGAACAGCTGGGGGCACTGACAGCACAGTGGACAGTAACAGGGATGACAGCGTATATGGGCTCTAGTGGGAGGGGTATGGGAGAGTGCGATTTGGAATGTGAGTCTAAATATGAATGACTAAGATTGTTTGGGGTGTTCTGTATGAAAAAGACAAAAAAATCAATAAATTAAAAAATGAGTTATATTTGAAAAAAAAAGTCTGTCTCACAAAATAGAAGTCTTTAGTTTATAATGTATGCACTAGAATAGAACCAATCCATTTTTCTTTTAATTTTTGTCCTACTTCAATAGTGTTTACTTTCTTTTAACCAACACTGAATATATTTAGCTTGTGTAAAGCTATAAAGAGGAAGCTGAAGATGATTGAGCGGGGGGCACCAGGAATCTGCTTCCCTACCTGAAGAACAATTGAGCTGGCAGACTTTTTTGATGTAACTATTCTGGAACTTATAAGTCTATTTGAAGTTTTGCAGCTTTCAGAGAAAGGCTTAACTGTTAATTTGGATTAATTTTGATGAATTACAGCCTAAAACAGCTTGTGAAGGTGGGCAAAAAAGACTTAATTCTCCCTGTGCTGGAGATCTAGATTCTGCTTGTGAATTACTGCTTTGGATTGAGTTATAAACACTGGCTTCCAATGTCACAACTTCCATTGGTCTTCATATCTTAAAAGGAATTTATAAGAACAGTACCTAGTTTTTTCTCTATATTTTTCTCTTTTTGCTATTTTGCAAGCCAGATGTATTACTGATAGGATTTTCAAATTGAACCATGTGTACAGAATGAATATATGAAATCACCATATAAGCCCAGAGGAAAATGCAAGCTCAGAGAATACCTGAGCAAGCCATAAGTTTACACTTGGAGCTGTTCTTCAACAGACAGATACTCTGTAGTATATTTTTTTCAGCAGCCTTGGGAAAGAGGGACACTCTTATTTCTACAAGTATCATATTGTAACATTCAACTCTTTGGATTTTATTAAATAATAATAAAGCGATGAAAATTTAAAATATAGCCTATTCAAATAAAAACAAGAGGCTGGCAAATTATTTATGATGAAAGCTCTAGAGAGTAGCTCAGTGGTTAAGAACATGGACTGCTCTTGCAGAAGACCTGGGTTCAAGTCCCAGCATGCAAGTGGTAGCTAACTCCAATTCCAGGGGAGGTGGCGCCCTCTTCTTGCCTTTGCAGGCATTGCCTGACATGGGTGCATTTACACATATGCAGACAAAACACTCATACACATGTGATAAAAATAAATAAATAAAAATTAAAAATATTTTGATGAAGACCAAATGATAGTCTAGAAAAAAACTATTTAGAAAAACCATCCAAAAAATGACCAGAGAACTAATGGAAAATATTTACGAAGTGAAGAAAACAATGTGTGTCCAAAAGTAAATATCATTACAACATAGAAAATATTGGTAAAGAGCCAAAAAGAAACTATGAAATTTAAATTTACAGTAACTAAGATAAAAATTTAACAAGATAGCAAAATAAACCAAAACAAAAATACCACAAGCTAGAAGGCAGTGAATTAAAGGATTCAAAGTGCTGAACGAAAAAAAAAAGTGAACTTAGAGTTACTTATCTAGCAAAACTATTTCATAAATGAGGGAAATTAAAATAATCCCAGATAAACAAAAGCTAAGAAAATGTATTGCTACTATCCATGCTCTACAGAAAAGGTTAATACATTCCTGTAAATTGAAATTAAAGAATAGAATATAGCTTAAAGCCTTATGAAAAATTAATTCCCAAATGTAAAAATATGGACAATTAGTATTACTATTGTATTTGCCATCAGTATGACTCAGCAGGTAAAAGTACTTATGTGAAATCCTGACTTGAGCTTCATCCCTAGAACCTTTTGTAGAAGGAGAGAATTAATTCCCAAAAGATGTCTTGTGACCTTCATACACACACTAAGACATGCACGTTCATATACATATCATACATATGCACACATACAGACACACAAATAATAAAGTAAGCTTAAAAAAAATAAAAGGAACCAGGTAGGTAAAGGAAAAGGATCCTGAGACAGAACAGTAGGAAATAGGTGTTACTAAGGGAGAAATGGATAAAAATGGAATTATTTAAATGGGAGGGGAGAAGGAGGGTTATACAAGGAAACTTGGGGATAAAGGGAAAGAAGGAGCTCAAGAGAGATGGGACCATAGGTGACCAGTATTATCAAGGGAAAAACCACATCAATATAAAATCAAAAGAGAGAACCAGAAGCTTAGACGAACCAGCTCTTCATACCCAAAAAGTAAACCACAAAGACACATAAAGTTCAAAAAAAGAAGCAGAACTAAACTTGAAGGCCGGAGTAGCACACAAGAGTCAGAAACTACAAAAGAAATTCACATGTCAAAATCACAGAGAAAAAATAATAACATGAAAAACCAAAATAACATAGCCCCACCAAATACCAGTAATCCTCTAGAGGA
>NW_008355157.1:2499892-2534493 GCF_000622305.1 Nannospalax galili
CCTGAAATGAATTTTTCTGTATGAAACTGTGTGTTTTGACAACGCAGTGGAGATCTTTCTTAAACGTTGGAACTTCATAATTTTATGTTTTATAGAGTTTATAATGAGTAAAAGATTGTACAAGCGTAATAATTCCTCTGTAAACCTAGAAATGTACAGCCAATTTTGAAAGAGATGTACCCTAGCTCAGAAAAATGTTATTGAATAGGTTAATGCTGTTGTAATGAAATGCTTCTTTTAATTAAAATAAATTTTTAAAAATGGAATTATTTAAATGGGAGGGGAGAAGGAGGATTATACAAGGAAACTTGGGGATAAAGGGAAAGAAGGAGCTCAAGAGAGATGGGACCATAGGTGACTAGTATTATCAAGGGAAAAACGGGGAAAATTGGGCCACTTGAAATGGGAAAACCATGGCAGAAGGGTTAGACAGTGTCGGGGGGGGGGATAATGCCTTGTTTTTTTTGGGGGGGGGTCTTTTTGAGACAGAGTTTCCCTGTAGCCCCAGCTGTCCTGGAACTCACTATGTAGACCAGGCTGGCCTTGAAATCACAGAGCTCTGCCTGCCTCTGCCTCCTATGTGCTGGGATTAAAGGTGTACGCCATCACACCCCGCAATGCCTAGCTATTTTTAAAAAGTAGAGAGAACCATATCAGTCCAACAACTTACTGACAAAATATACACACATTATCTCCACTTGTGTCTGTGTGTATAGCTAAAAGCTACATAACAAGAAACAGTTCCAGACAGGAGATACCTTCCTTTGAGTTGTTGGCCAGGGTGGTCCAAGAGACTCCCAACTCCCCAAATTACTCAGGCTATTGCCACAGCCCTCATCAACCTCTAGGAGGTCTTATCTCCCAGAACTTGAAGGTAAGACCCTACTGCCGAGGACAGAACATACTTTGGACATAGGATTTGGAGCAATAGAACTACAACTGAACTGCAACTACTTCCCCTGAAACCTAGCTCTCATAGCTTTGGAGAGCACTATGAAAATGCCAAGGGAAAACATCAATGGGTGATCCAACACCAGCTTGAAGACCAAATAACTGTATCAGTGGTCAGCACAACATAAATCATTGGTGCAGTAGTGGCACTCTTATCTTCGGGGCAATCAACAGCTACCCAATTTGACTAAACACCTACTCAAAGGGAGGAAACTTAAATGTGGTGATGTAAACATAACCTAATATACATAGCTGGAGTTGCTATAGGTTTTAGAGAAAACCCCAAGACTGTCACATTGTTAGACTAATGTGATTTCTTTCTATGTGTAAAATATGTATCCTTATATTTACGGACAAATATCCCAGTCACTACTCATCAAAGAAGCTCATTTTGCACCAGTCAGAGACTATCACCAAGTGCCACAACTGGTCACACACCAACATTGCCTATGAATTACCCAGTCCTAAGTGAAAAATCTATAATGAAACCTCTACACCTAAGGCTCATAGAACAGGGATAAAGAAAAGGACACTAATGAATCTCTCAGTTCTCAATAATGAAGTTTCCTCATGCAGTGGAGGGCCAGGAACACAAAAGGTCATAAATAGCTAAAGTGTAGAGATCAAGAGTCTGCTGAATGCTGGTCCTTTGACAGGATCTATTTATTAAACTTCTCCCACCCAAGGCTCAGGGACCATCTTGGAAGAGGGGGTGGAAAGATAGTAAGAGCCAGAGAAGAGGTGCATGACCATATGGAAACCGAGTCCAACAAACATCTGGGAACCTGTTCATATGGTTCTGTGGCAATGATGTCAGCATACACAAGTCCCATGCAGACTCAGGCAGACAATAACCCAGCAGGGAACTGAGAACATGAACAGCAGACCTCAATCTTATCTGAAGGAATGTTGGTAACTGATTGCTGCTAGATGAAACAGAGCTGATCTTCCCAAAACAAGAGATTCTAGATAGGCTCACTAGACTTAGTGGATGGACGTGCACTGGGGACTGGCTGTGGGACACTGACAACCCAGTGGGCCTTAACAGGAATGACCGAGTATATGGGCTCCAGTGCAGGGGAGGGGGTGTATAAGGATGATTGAGGTTGTTTGAGCTGTTCTGTATGAAATACACAAAAATTCAATTAAAAATGTTAAAAAAATAAAATTTCATTACTTTAAAAACACACACACACAGAGCCGAGCGTGGTGGCTCATGCCTTTCATCCCAACACTTGCGGCAGAGGCAGGTGGATCTTGGTGAGTCCAAGGCTAGCCTGGTCTACATAGTGAGTTCCAGGACACCTGGGGCTACAGGGAGACCCTGTCTCAAAAAGACCAAAAACAAAACAAAACAAAACCGCACACACACAAAAAGACAAACACACACACATTTAGAACTTCCAGTTTACAGTTCCACCTGAAAAGAACTTCTGAAGAAGTCCATCCTGCCCTGACAGTTGGAAAGCTAGATGGGCAAATATGGGGAGTTATGTGTAACTAGAACAAAGACTCACAAACAAAACCAACTTGTCAGGATAGGAAATCTTAAAATGTATCTGATAAATTGCTAGAGATTCACTGCAAACCATTCTGAGCAGGAAGATCCAGTCATTTAGAACCCACCCCCCCTTCCACACACACACACACACACACACACACACACACACACACACACAAAATAAAGAAATAAAAATTTTTAAAAATCTGAAAAAAAATTGAAAATGCAACTTATCTATGAAGAACAAAGATAGGAATTATGTATAACTTCTTGGATATATATAAAATAATACATTTGGGCTATATGATACATAGAAATGTAATTTATGACATCACTAACTGAAAAAGACTGGGAACAGAGTAATATAGAAACCATATATATATGTATGTATATATATATGTATATATGTATTAAGGGGGTACAGTTACAGGAGGGTATCTAAATATGACCAAAACATATTGTGTGAAATTTTCAAAAATCCAATTTAAAAATACTTAAGTAGTAAAATAAATAACCCCCCCAAAAAAATTCAAAAAAAAATCACTTTAAAAGAACAAAGAAAATGTCATTCAAATAGGAATCAAAAGAAGACTGGGGTGACTCTAATAAAATTAGGTGAAATAGCCTTTAAATAATAAAAGGATAAATATCTTTATTCAAAAATATTTATAAGAAGTGTTTGGAAGATAACTCTGTAAAGTGCTTGCCGTGCAAGCACGAGGGCCTGAGTTGGATCCTCAGAAACCCATGTTTTAAAAAAGCCAGCCTTAGAACTGCTTGTGACCTGTGAAAATGGAGGCTGGAGGATCCATTGGGATTGATGACCAGCCAGCCTAGTTTTACAGCAAGCTTCAGGCCAGTGAGAGATCCTGTCTCAAAAACTAGAGACATGGCTCAGCAGTTAAGAGCACTGACTGACTGCTCTTGCAGAGGACCCAGGTTTGGTTCTCAACACCCAGATGACAGCTAACAGCCATTCATAACTCCAGTTCCAGATGATCCAACACTCTCTTCTGATGTCTCTGGTCATTGTCTGTACAGGTGCACTTACATACATGCAGACAAAACACTCATATACATAGTAAACATAATTAAAAGAAAAAAAAAAAACCTAAGGTAGACTGCCCCGAAGGTCAACATCCCTGACCTCCACATACATGTGCACACACATGCACATATACTCATTCACACACACCCAAAAAATGTTTACTAGAGACAAGCGTGTGTGTTATTCGAAGTTTCTAGATAGCATGATCCTATTACAGTTAAAAATTTAGGGAGTTGGAAAGATGACTCAGAGATTAAAAGAATTTGTTGCACTTTCAGAGGACCTGAATTAGGATTGCAGCACCCATTAGAGGGCTCATAACAACCTATAACTCCAGCTCCAGGGGATCCAAGGCCCTCTTTTGGCCTTCACAGGGACCAGTACTACCATGTATACACACACACACACACAAATTAAAAATAAAACAAGTTTTTTTTAAAGCAGTTTGCACTTAATAAATCATCCAAGTAAATGAACGAAGCAAAATTGAAAGATTTTTTTCTACAAGACTAATCAAGAATTCATAATGGAAAGACAAAGATAATTAAGGAATGCAGAATTTGAATAACACAATAAATCAGCTAGATCTAATGCCTATATGTATAATATTCTATCAAACAGCAAAATACATGTTCTCAAACATCCACAGGATATTCATACATTATGCAAAATATGGGAGATTAGAAAATCGTAAAGGAAATTAGAAAATACTTTAAAATGAATTTTAAAAATATACAAAGCTTTGGCATGCAGTAAAAGGTTATAGTTCCATCATGGATGAAAAGGGGTTCAGGAGTTCCCACCCCTCTGTGAGGAACATATGCAGTTAATGGTTGCTGAGAAAGGGAGAGCTTTACTCCCTCAGTTGTAGTAGCTATTGGTAAATTGCTCGTGCTGGAGTAAGCACCCCTCCATCTACATGAAAGCAACCCTAATTACATGCAGTGAGACACCCCCTCCTCACAGCTGCAAAGAACTGAAAGAAGGGAAAAAGGCATTCAGTCAGATTAGAAAAGATCTATTTAATTTTAATTGGGATTACATTGAATCTAAAATTGCTTTTGGTAGGATGGTCATTTGCACAATATTAATTCTACTAATCCGTGAGCATGAGAAGTCTTTCCATGTCCTTGTGCCTTCCTTACATTCTTTCTTTAAAGATCTAAATTTTTATTAAATAGGTCTGTAAGGACTTGATTTAGGTTTATCCCTGGATTTTTTTTTTTTTTTGTACATTGATTTTGTAGCCTGCCACTTTGCTCAAAGTGTTGATCATTTCCAGAAGTTTTCTTGTAGAATTTTTGGAATCTCTTATGTATAATATCATATCATCTGCAAATAAGATTAATTTGATTTCTTCTTTTCCAATTAGTGCTCCTTTAATTTCTTTCTCTTGTCTTATTGATCTAGCTAGAGTTTCAAGCCTTGTATTAAGAAAAAAGTAGGGATAGCAGACAACCTTGCCTGGTTCCTGATTTTAATGAGAATTTTTCATTTTTTCTACATTTAGAATGATATTGGCGGTGGGTTGTATGTAGCTTTAATTATGTTGAGGTATGTTCCCTCCAGTCCAATTCCCTCTAGGACTTTTTACATGAATAGATGTTACATTGTGTTAAAGGCCTTTTCTGCGTCTGTTGAGATGATCATGTGATTTTTGTTTTTAAGCCCATTTCTATAATTTGTTATATTTATTGACTTAAGTATATTGAACCATTCCTGCATTTCTGGAATAAAGCCAACTTGATCATGGCGGGTGATTTTTTTTTTTTTTTTGACATGTGTCTGTATTCGGTTTGTGAGTGTGTTGTTGAGAATTTTTGCATGTATGTTTATTATAGATGGACATAGTTTCCTTTTTATGTTGTGTCCTTGCCTGATTTGGGTATTAGAGTAATACTGGTATCATAGAAGGAGTTTGGAAATTTTCCCTCTGTTTCTATCTTTTTGAATAATCTAAGTACTATTGGTTGTAGATATTCTTTGAGGGTCTTGTAGAATTCTGCTGTGCAGTCATCTAGGCCTGGACATTTTAGCCTGGAGGCTTTGTATTAATGTTTCAATTTCCTTACTTGTAATGGGTCTGTTTAAGCTGTTGATCTCTTCTTGGTTTCACTTTGGTGATTACTATGAATTTAGAAATTGGTTCATTTCTTTTAGGTTTTCAAATTCAATATAGATTTTTAAAATCTAATTCCCTTATAATGTTCTGAATCTTTTTGGTGTCTGTTGTAATGTTTTCCCTTTCATCTCTGATTTTATTGGTTTGGGTTTGCTTTCTTTCTTTTGGTTAACTGGGCTAAGGGTCTATTTTATTTATCTTTGCAAAGAACCAGCTCTTAGATTCATTGATTCTTTGTATTGTTTTGTTTCTATTTCATTAAGTTCTGCTCTGATTTCTGTTACTTCTTGTCTGCTGGGTTTCAGTTTGGTTTGTTCTTGACTTTCCAGAGTCTTGAGTTGTACCATTAGGTCATTTATTTGTGCTCTTTCTGATTTTTTTTTTAATTTTTTAAAAAATTTCTATTTTATTTTTATTTTATGTGCATGAGTGTATTGCCTGCATGTATGTAAGTGCACCCATGTCGTGCAGTGCCTATGGAGGTCAGAAGAGGGCATCGGATTCCCCTGGAACTGGAGTTACAGAAGGTTGCTAGCTTCTATGTGGGTGCTGGAAATCAAACCTGGATCCCCTGCAAGAGCAGCCTGTGTTCTTAACCGCTGAGCCATTTCTCCTGTTCCTTTTTCTAATTTTTTAATGTAGGCACTTAGAGCTATAAACCTCCCTCTAAGGACTGCTTTTGAAGTATCCCATAGTTTTTGTTGTGTTGTGTTACCATTTTTGTTTCATTCTAAGAATACTTTTATTTCTTTCTTAATTAATTTCTTAATACTTTTATTTCTTTCTTTGACCCATTAATCATTCAGGAGTGTGTTGTTTAATCTCATTGACTTCATGTAGTTCTTTTACTATTGATTTTAAGCTTTATTGCATTGTGGTCTGATAAAATTCATAAAATTATTTCAATTTTTTTGTATTTCTTGAGGTTTATTTCATGCCCCAGTATGTGGTCAGTTTTAGAGAAACTCTCATGAGCTGCTGAGTAGAATGTGTATTATTTGGTGCTTGGATGAAATATCTGGTAGATGTCTGTTAGGACCATTTGATGTTTGATATCATTTAATTCAGGTGTCTCTCTTTTTATTCTTTGTCCAGTTGACCCGTCTGTTGGACATAGTGGGATATTGAAGTCACCTGCTATTTCTGAGTTGTGGCTAATCTATGTCTTAAAGTCATGTAGTACTGTTTTTATGAAATTGGTGTACCAGAGTTTTGTGCATATAGGTTCATAATTGCAATGTCTTCTTGGGCATTGTTCCCTTGATCAAAATGACCTTTTTATCTCTTCTGATCAATTTTAATTTGAAGTGTATCTTGTCTGATATTGCAATGCCTGCTTGTTTCTTTGTGCCATTTGCTTTGAACTTTTTTTCCATTTTTTTCACCCTAAGGTAGTGCCTAATCTTGAAGGTGAGATGAGTTTCTTACAGACAACAAGAAGATGGATTTTGTTTCTTAGTCCATTCAGCTACCTATGTCTTTTGACCAGGGAGTTGAGGCCATTAGCATTTAAAGTTATTATTGAAAGATATGTATTGGTTAGTATAATTTTAATTTCTGTTTTTGTTCTTGCTGCTACTTTATGTTTCCATAATTTTACCTTCATTTGTTTTCTTTCTGTAGCTTCTTGGGTATGGTCATTCCTTCCTTCAGTCCTTTGTATTGATTTGAGTATTCTCTGTAGGGCTGGTGGACATGAATTCTTTCAGCCTCTTTGTGTCTTGGAATTTTTTTCTTTCCCCTTCAACTATGATAGACAGTTTTCCTGGGTTTAGTATTCTGTGTTGGCATCTGTGATCATTTAGAACTTGTAATGCTTTGCTCCAGGCTTTTCTGCCTTTCATAGTTTACATTGAAAATTAGCTATAATTCTGATGGGATTTCCTTTTTATGTGACTTGTTTCTCTTACAGCTTTCTGAATTCTCTCTTTATTCTGTACATTTACTGTTTTTACTATGATATGCTGTGGGGAGTTTCTGTTCTGGTCCTGTATAGTTGGTGTTCTGTGTGCTTCTTGTATCTGTATGGGTATGTCTTTCTTTAATTTAGGGAAATTCTATAATGCTGTTGAAGATATAGTCAATGCCATTGGTCTGGGATTCTTCTCCTTCCTATGTGCCTATGATGCATAAATGTGATCTTTTCATGGTGTTCCACATTTCCTGCTGATTCCATTTCTGTGTTTTAAATTTTTTGCATAGTCTTTACTTGAGCAGTCCAGTTCTTCAGCTTCTTTGTCCAGTGTTTATATTCTGTTTTTTATTTCATTCATTCTACTTGTGAGGTTTTTCCCTGTCATTTCGAATTCGTTTATTGTGCTTTCAATTCATTTCAGCCTGTATTTTCTTCAGTATTTCTTTCTCTTTTGTGAAATCATTCTTCAAATCCTGATTTGCCTTTGTCATTTCATTCATTGTATATTTGTATTTTCTTGAGCTTCAGTCAGAAGTTTGCCCTTATCCTCTTTGAGTTCTTTGAGCTGTTTGTATGTTCTTTAAATTTTTTAATTCTTTGATCATGTTTATTATTCTTCTTTTAAATTCTGTGTCCTGGGGTTCCTCCAGGTAGTTCTCATTGTAGAACACTTCTATAGGGCTGATGAGGTTTGGTGGGAACATATTTTTGTTTTTCATATTATTTGTATTTTTTCATTGTGGTTTGTGCCTGTAGATTTCTTTTGTTGTGTGTGATTTTTGTATGAAACACAAGCCTGCCTTTATTAAGTTGAAGTCTGGTTCTGTTTGTATTATTGATGTAGCTTGGTTGCTTTCTGATTGGATATAAATAGTTGACCTGGGCTTCAGCTTCTTTCATTTGATTTTGTATTGGATGACCAGACAAATCAAGGCAGGCTAGTTAGGACCTCTTTTGGAGTTTCAAGGAGCCTCAGCTAGTCAGGCTCTCTCAAGGCAACCTCTGCAGGATAGGGCCAAGGCCCAAGGAGAATGGATGGGAACAGAATGGGCTGACTTCTCTGGTTTGTTCTCTCTTGATATTGATAATTTCTGTCTTTTCAGTCTTGCTTTTAAACTATTTCAATTTGATGGTTTTAAAGAACTCAGCTTTTAATTTTATTGATTTTTCTCTATTTTTCTTTTAAAACCATTGGTTTTTATTTTTCTTTTATCCTTACTATTTCATTGTTTCTTCTTGGTTTGGATTTCTTTTGCTATTCATTTTTATTCTTCATTTGGGAGTTTATATTTTTCATTTTGAGAGTTTTCTAGTGTAACCATGAAAAGCACTACTTTTGGTACACTCCATAAGTCGATAGTTTGTTTTAAATGTTCATTTTTTAATATCCCACCCCCTGCTGTGTGTGTTTGTTTGTTTTTGCTTTTATATTATCCTGGGTGTGGTGGTGCATGCCTGTCCTCCCAGCAGAGGCAGAGGCAGGTGGATCTCTGTGAGACTGAGACCAGTCTGGCCTGCATAGTGAATTCCAAGCCAGCTGGGGCTACAGGGAGACCTTGTCTAAATAGTAGTAGTAGTAGTAGTAGTAGTAGTAGTAGTAGTAGTAGTAGTTTTATTAGTTCTTTTTTATTAATATTTTATTATTTTTAGTTTATGTGTATGAGTACATGTATGTAAGTGCCTGTATGTTTGTAAGTGCACCTATGTTGTGATCCCATAGGTCAGAAGAAGGCACCAGATCCCCTGGAACTGGAATTACAGACAATTTTTGGCTGCCGTGTGGGTGCTGGGAATCGAACCTGGGTCCTCTTCAAGAGCAGCCAGTGCTCTTAACCACTAAGCCATATCTCCAACCTCATTTTTATTAGTTCTTTTGAGAAGTTCATAGAAAGCATTTTGGTCATGCTCACCCACCCCAACTCCTCCCATATCCATGCTCCCCCCTTCCTATCCACACAGTTTTGATCCTCTTTTATTTTTTAACCCATCTAGTCCAATTTGTTCTGCCCATGTACTCTAGGGAGCGTGGCCATCTACTGAGGTATGGACAACCTACCAGGAACCACACCCTTTAAGAAAACTGACTCACTCTCTCCCAACAGCTAAAGTTAGTTAATTGCCTAATGTTCCTCACCTAGGGCTACGGCTTCCTGCCCACCTCTTTCTTCCATGCTGGAATTTTATCAGGCTTGAGCTTGCACAGATTTTGTGCATGCTGTTACAACCACTGAGTTCATATGTGCAACCACTCTGTTGTATCTGGAAAACACTGTTCACTTGTAGTCATCCACACCTCCGGCCCTTCCAATCTTTCTATCCCCTCTTCCACAAAGATCCCTGGTCCTCAAGAGGATTTGGTATGCGGTAGGTGCACATTTTATTTTATTTTTATGTGTATGAGTATATTGCCTGCATGTGTAGTGCCTGTAGAGGACACAAGAGGGTGTTGGATCCTCTGGAACTAGAGTTATAGTCAGTTCTTAGTCTCCAGGTGGGTGCTAGGGTTCAAATCTGGCTCCTCTGCAAGAGCAGCCAGTGCTCTTAACCATTGAGCCATCTCTCCAGCCCCAGTGTCACATTTACTTCTGAGCATTTCACAGTCTCTTGTTCTTTGAACTGTGACCAATTCTGGGTCTCTGTGTTAATTGCCATTTACTGCCAAAAAGTTCTTCCCTATTGAGGATTGAAAAATGCACTAATTTTTGGTTTCACAGTAAGTCATTAGTAGTTGATTTAAAACTATGTCCATTTAGCATAATAATAGTAGTAGGTTCTCCCCTGGGCCTGTGTCCTATCTAGCCACAGGTTCTTGGTTCTGATAAGTCTCAGAAAACAGCACTACCTAAGGGTTTTATCCTGTAAAGCAAGTTTCCTTCTTTGAGTTTCATTCTTTGATCCATGGATTATTCAGAAATCTGTGGTTTTGTTTCCAAGTGCATAATTTTTCCATTTTCTCTGTTTTTAATTTCTTTTTAAAATTTTATTCCTTTTTTATTACTTTATGTATATGAATGTATTGCCTGCATGTATGTTAAGTGCATCCATGTCATGCAGTGCCCACAGAAGTCAGAAGAGGATGTCGGATCCCCTGGAACTGAAGTTAGCTGTCATGTGGGTGTTGGCAGTTGAACCCAGGTCCTCTGTAAGAGCAGCCAGTGCTCTTAACCACTGAGCTATCTCTCCAGCCCTCCCTCCTTTTTTTCTGTTTTTAATTTCTTATTTGAGTCCATTGTAATAAGAGAACACACAATTCTTTCATAAGCATTTTCTTTCTTGGTGAATGCTCTGTAGGTTTGGATCAGAATCTGTATTATTCTGTCTGGAGGCGTGTTCTATAAATATCAACTTGATCCTGTTAATTGGTCATGTTTGCTGAATTTTATATTCCTTTTGATTTACTGTCTAATTTTTCTATTGCTTATCTGAAAAATGTCTTATCTAAAATATACAAAGAAACTCTAGGTATTTCCCTTATTGACGTGAAAGCATTTCTTTTATAGAAACTGCATATTATTGCTTATAAGGGTTTTGTTAATAATGCCAAAACTGAAATCATTGAAAATATACTTAAAAAGGTAAAAATAAGCAAACTACAGTGTAGTCATATAATAGAAAGTTACTCAGAAATAAAAAAAAAGCAATGAGCTGTCAAACCACAAAAAAACAGTAAGATACTTAAATGCATATTACTAAGTAAAAGCTGCCAGTCTGTGAGAATAACATGTTGTATGATTCCAATTTTATGATATTCAGAAAATGGTAAAATTTTAAGGACAGTAAAATGATCAGTGGTTGCTAGGATTTTAGTGGAAGAGAGAAATAGACGAATGGGTAGAGCACAGTTGGCTTTTGGGGAAGTGATACTCATTTTATATGATATTGTCAGCATTTGGGGGTGCAAATAAAGGATGCATGGGTCCCTACTGTCCCCTCAGCACTCTGAGTAGCTCTCCCAAGAGCTTTTAGGAACCTAGTCTCAGTCTATATCAGGATTCATAATGTCATCATTGAAAATTTCAGGACTAGCTAGTTTGTGAAGCAAGTTGGATATTTTATTATAAATATTTAATTTAAGCTTAAGTATGAGGCTTAGGAGAAAAAGAAATGTTCAGAAGAAAGTAAGACATACCTAGTTATACGTATTGGCTCCTCAAGGGTGAGGTACAGCTGATTATTTCTACAATAGTCATATATATAAGATTTTGGTGAGGTTTCGAGTGTCTTTTATCACTGGGTGGTTCCTGAGGGGTACCTGGTAGGGATGAAATAAAAAAGGTAGATGTGTAGCCCACAAGATAGTAGGATATCTTTACTATAAACAGTTCTGTTTCAGATTCTCAGGCAATATCTGGGGAAAAGAAGGAGACCTACCTAAAGTCACATACATTCAGTCAAGCATGGCTCATTGCTATTTTAACATAAAATATCTGTATATGAAAAGAATATTAACTTAGTATGAGCACCTTTTATAACAAATGATAATTGTTGATTAGTTCTTGCTTTTCAGCTGACAAGAGATTTTAAGTTAGTTTCTGCAGTGACTGACTCCTCTCCTTTCTCGTGTTGCTATAATTTCCTTCTTTCTGTCCTGCCTCAGTATGATTGAAGTAAAAATGTGGCATTAGACATCTGTCAAAAGTCATAACATTACATCACTGAGAATGTTAATATACACAAATTACCATTAATAGATCTGAGAAGCCGGGCGTGGTGGCACACGCCTTTAATCCCAGCACTTGGGAGGCAGAGGCAGGCAAGTCTCTGTGAGTTCAAGGCCAGCCTGGTCTACATAGTGAGTTCCAGGACAACTGGGGCTACAGGGAGACCCTATCTCAAAAAAACCAAAAAAAAAAAAAAAAATAGGTCTGAGAAAGGAATGCATATTCTAAAAGAGAATCCAATGCGTTGAAAAATAACAAAGGAACCCAGTGTATGAAGAGAGGAAGAATCTTGACTTAAAAAACTTTAAATTAAATGGAGTCTTTAAATGAAAGGTGAAAACAGCTACATAGACACACTTTAGTTGATAGTTAACAAAATCACACATTTGTCAGTAAATTTCAAGAGTATATGAGTCAGCTATATATAGAATGTCTCTGATAGGTCAAAAATAAAAATTTAAGTAATACTGTATTATTACTTAAAGTATAAGCTAAATCTCCATAAGCCCAAAGTGATATAAATACATTTTTGAATCAAATAATTAGTGGGGCGACTGGAGAGATGGCTCAGCAGTTAAGAACACTGGTTATTCTTGCAGAAGACCCGCGTTCAAATCACAGCATGGCAGCTAACAACTCCAGTTCCAGGGGATCCAACAGCCTCTTCTGTCCTCCGGGGGCATTGTACGACATTGGTGCAGTTACCCACATGCAGGCAATACACGCATACACATAAAAGAAAAATAATAAATAAAATATTTTTAAGTCAAATAATTAGTGAAGAGACAAATCTCCCATGAAGATCTCCACATTATTTATGTAGGTTTTCCACCTTCAAGGAGAAGAGGACAGAACTCACCTCTCCTTAAGTGTGGGTCGTACACAACCACTTCTAAAAAGTATGGGACTATGGAAAACAGGGTTGGTAGAATATCTTTACCCTAGGGAGTAACTGACAGATACCTCAGCTAGATCATCAAGACTAATGTCAACATATGTAAATTATGGAAATAACATCTACCTTTCATATGATGTAATGGAAATGGCATTTCTGAGCTTTCCCTAAAAAAAATCCCGTAACACTTGTTTTATCATGAAAAAAATATCAGAAAGCCTCCTACATAACCTGACCAGACTCCTCAAACCTGTCAAGATACCAAAAACAAGAAAAATCTGAGAAAACGCCAAGAGAGGCAACAAGGAGATGACAGTTAAAAGCTATTTTATAATCTAAAGGGATCCTGGAACAGAAAAAAAATCAGTAAGTAAAGACTAAGCACATCTGAATATACTATGAGCTTTGTTTATTGCCACAAACATAGCATACTAATGTGAGATGTTAAATAGAGGGGAAATTTGGTGCAGGTATTCAGGAAGTCCTTGTACTATTTTCTGTTTTTCTGTAAATCTAAAGCTATTCTAAAAGTAGGTTTTGGATCAGAATGTGTATTATTCTGTCTGGAGTATTCTATAAATATCAGCTTGATCCTGTTAATTGATCATGATTTGTTGAAATCCTTTTTGATTTGCTATCTAATTTTTCTATTGCATGACTGAAAATGTCTTATCTAAAATATACATATACATGTATTTTTTACTGTCTTTTCATAGTTTTTGTAAGACTATTTTAGGCTCATAATATGAATTGGGAAATACTTTTCTACAAATGTCAGGAATAGTTTATTTAGATAGGAATAATTTGTTCTTCGAAAGTTGAATATACTATGACTAAAATTACTTCAACTTAAGTTTTTCTTCAACAAATAAATTTCTTTCTGCCCCATTTGGTCTTTTTCACTGTAGATCTGTGTAATATTCACCGTTAATAGGCATGTCACCATTTCTGTGTTAGGTTGTTTTGAAATTTCCCCCACCAAAGAAATTAGTCCATTGCTTTTCAACTTAATCCTTGGGCAAGCTCTTGGGCTGTGGGCAGAAAAGAGCTGCCAGACTCTTCCAAAATATCCCAGTTGCTGCCTAAGTCTTTATCTCCCTCTGGACCTACTTTGCACTCAGCATACTTTCTTCCATGCTCCTACTAGAACAACCCATTACACTCTGCTTACAGCAATCAACTGCATTTCTAATCCAAACTTCCAGAATTCTTTCACATTAAAACCTACGTGGTCAGGCTCCTCATAGTCAACAACTCACTCTCTGGTATCAACTTCTATATTAGTTACTTTTCTGTTGCTGTGATAAAACACTGTGACCAAGGGAGCTTATAGAAGGAAGGGTTTATTTAGTTTATGGTTCCAAAGGAATCAGAGTCCATCATGGTGAGGAGGCAAGATGTGGCCAGAGCAGAAAAGGGAGATCACATCTTGAAACAAGCACAGGAAGCTGAGAGCAACTAGAAATCTGGCAAGGCTTAAGAACTCTCTATGCCTGTCTGCAGTGGCGTGCTTCCTCCAGGAAGACCATATTTTCTAAAACCTCCCAAAACAGTGCCACCAACTGGGGACAAAATGTCCAAATACTTGGAGTCTATGGGGGATATTCTCATTCAAACCACCGCTATATATAAGGACCAAAACTGATTTAAAACAAAGATGCATATTGGATAATTTATTAACATCAATCACCATATTAATAGATTGAGAAAAAAATCTTATGATTATCTCAATTGATTCAGAAAGGCATTTGATAAAATTCAACACCCTTTTATGGACAGCAACTCTGTTTAGATTAGAAAAAAAAATTCCTTGGGAGTTGGAATTCCTGGAACTGGAGTTTCAGTTGTTAGCCACCATGTGGGTGGTTGGAACTGAGCCCAGGCTCTCTGTAAGACCAACCAGTTCTCTTAACTGCTGAGCCATCTCTCCAACTCCTTTGTGGGCTTTGGGGTTTTTTTTGGGGGGGGGGTTGTTTGTTTATTTGTTTGGGGAGGGTTGAAATAAGATCTGTTCATTTAATCCAAGCTGGCTTAGAATTAGAGATCCTCCTGCCTCAGCTTTCTGAGTGCTGGAGATGTGCAGCACCATACCCAGCTACCTCCACCCTCTGGATAATGCCTGTTGTACATCCTAAGCAACTGATGGAAATATACTAATTATAGAAGAAAAAGAATAAGCTAATACATAAATAAGCATAAGATACCTAAATTTAAGTCTAAAATTAAATGCACAGCTTTACTACAAACTTTCATTTGGAAGAATTGAAAACATACCAAATTAAAAACTTTTATAGTGAATACCCTAATAGATTCCACTAAATTTTAAGGTTAGTATTTTATTCTAATTTCTTCATCTCTTAAATGCTGTCTATTCAGCTAACAGACATTTGGGGGGAAGGGACCAATACTAACGGCATTAAGTATTGTCAAAACAGGCAGTAACAGTGCTGGTAGGGATATAAATTGATACAAATATCAAGGAAAACAATTGATTTTATATATATAATTTCCAGTTCTAATTATGGAAGCTCTTTCCTTGGGGAGACATAACCAAGCATCTATTCACCCTCTCCTTTTAGAACACCACCAATAAACCAAAGTATGATCCTGCCTCAAACCAAAGTATGAGACCTTCCCTCAATAAATAAAGTGGAAAGCAGTTGGGGAAGAGACCAGCCATTAAGTTTGGCCTCTACATGCCCTTGCACACATGTATACACATATGCACACATGTACCCATACTCATGTGAACACACAAGTTACGTACAACACACACACACGCACACACGCTCTAGAAGAGTTGATTTCCCACAGACCAATAGTATACCTGCTAGTGTTTCATTGACATAATGTAGTTTAGAAGAGTAAATCTCAGCTATGAGTTGGGATATAGCTTAATGATAAGCGTACTTACCTTACATGCACAAGACCTTAGAGTGGGGGTGCAGGTAGGGGGTTCAGTAGTCCCACATGTGTCTTAACTTTTACTTTGGTTAAATAAATGCAAATATTTTATCTATAAAACAAATCCTAGTAGTAACTTACCTCATGGAGCTGTTACTAGTATGATATGAAAATGCAATTAAAGGGCTAGTACTCAGTAGGTGAAGCACTTGCCTTAAAAGCATGAGGCCTTAAGGTCAGATCCCTGGAACCCATATAACCAAGCCAGAAGTGGTAGTGAAAGCCTGCAGTCCCAGGGATGGTGAGATGGGGGGTGGAGACAGTAGATCTCAGGAGCTTATTGGCCAGCTAGCTTAGCCTACTTATTGAGTTCCAGGACAATGAGAGATCCTTTCTCAAACAAAAGGTGAAAGTTGCCTGAGAAATGACACCCTAGGTTGTTCTCTGATCTGTGTACATACATGTGCTCCCATACACACACACACACACACATACAGAGAGAGACAAAGAGAGAGAGGAGAATGTCCATAAGTACATGGCAAAAAACAAGAAATAACTAACTTAGGTATTATTTACATGTCATCTTAGTATAATTGCTGTAACATTAATAAATGCACCCCTGTCAAAAAAGAAAGTTAAAAAGTAGTAGAGGGAAGTTGGATATCTAGAAAAAAAACAAGACACTGATTGTAGCAGATCAAAGAATGTGGGTCAAAAATCAATAAATTTTGTTTAATATGTTCTATTGTTAGAATTTCTTTCCTTTATGTCATATAACTTCCATTTTCAATTCATCTCAGTATAATTCTTGAAATGGTGCTGCTTGGTAATATTGAGAAGACTACATCAATGACCCCCAATGCCTTAAGAATGCAGTCTAGTCCTTTATAGTGAATATATGACTTCCATTATCAGATCCCAGTGTACTTTCTGAGATAATATGGGTATTTGTTGAGTGCCTAGGTACTTGATGCATTATATTTCAAAGATTATGTTTACTTCTTTTGGTAACTGTGGCTTTGAAATCTGATTAAAGAGGTTCAGTAATTAATGCAGGATTACACTGAGAATAAGTAGTATCAGAATAGTCCAAGCACAGTTTATGACAGCTGTCCTCACACTTTTCCAAGCATTGAAATCATCTAGCAGCTTGTTTACATACACATTATGGGATCCCATCCCATGGAATCTTTTCCTAGCTCACCAGCTGAGAAGAAGAGGGTGGGATCAGTGTGAGAGATTTTTGAGTTTCTAAGTTCACAAATGCCATATATAATGCTGGTTTAGAGACCACACATTGAAAAATGCTGATCTATCAAACTAACATTTTTTCCTATAGTACTTTTTATTTCATATTAATCTTCCATAAGTACAAATGTGCTCATTAGGTGAAAGACAATGTACTCAAAATGTATTTGGTACTTCTTTTTATGTGTGCTTTTGTATTTCTCACATACACACCTAAGCTGCTATTTTTCTTCCCCTTCTGTTGTATCTACTGAAGTATTTTCCTTTATAAAGACATTCACTTCTATTTCTTCTATAAAGCTTTTATCATGCCCTCATCTAGAAATGTAATTATTTTATTCTGAACTCGTGGTACTTTACCTCAGTTTCTTCCATAACTTACTGTCTTGTGTTGTTTATACGCTTTAACATTCTTTATTGCATTTATGAATTCCTTAAGGATTTGGGTTATAATTTATCCCGTAACAGGACACATCTTTAGTTGTTTAATAAATACTGGAGTATGCTAAGACTGTGGTGGTTTTATCTTTTAAAAATTATTCAGTGTAATAGTGCTTATAAAAATATTTTACTAAATATAAAATGTTACACAGAATGAGCCCCCCCCCATTGACTCTGTATGTTCTAGAGATGAAAAAAAGTCTCAAAATTAACTTATAAAGTGTTAACATCACTCTTCCTGTGGAGAAACATAAAGATGCTTATTTACTCCATATCACATACCGACAGACCAAAGAATTTATATCCAAGTCCAGTTTAGGGAGCTAGTGAGTTTATTTGAGTTAAATCTTCACCCCTACATAGATGACTGCTTTTGAAAGCTGAATCAGTTGGAGTCCCTGAACAGCTACACCACCAAAGTGCAACTTTACATCTCAGAGAGGGAGAGAGGAAGGATCCTCCTGAGGATCCTTGTGTGCCTGATAAGTCTCTTCCTTCCTCTAAAAGGGAACATTAATAGGCTCTATTGCCTGAGGTTCTTCTGGAGGTAATCACCGCTGCTTCGATATAAGACAGCAAGAATGAAGTCCAAGTTGAAGAAAACAGAACGTTTCAATTCCAAAGAGATCGGAGAATTCAAAGAATGAAAAGTGACTGATTTCATTTATTAACAAAATAAAAAGCTAAAGAGATGAGGAGAAATAATATATACAATCTCTTCTGGCTATATTGTGAAACTTTACATATATATATATATGCACACAAAAAGAATAGTCAAAATATTGTAATTGACAGTTATATTAGCATGTTACTAGGGTGTCCACTTAGAAAAAGATGAAATATTGTTTTAGGTCTGAGTTTAATGACCAAATGTTGTAATAAAAAGAATGAATTCCATTTTTATTTGTTTTGTGGTCGAGGAGTGTAACTTTATTGGAAAATAAACCTAAATTCCATAGTATTTAATAAATTTAAAATATATAGAAAAACATTGATTAGGATAAATCAATGAGTATTATACTTAGAAAAGGAAACTATTTATAGGAATGAGCCCTTTACATTTACAAAGATCTGAGAGGCGTGTGTCAATCAAGCTTTCTAGACCTCAGATTATTTTTCCATGTCTTACAGAAAGTTTTTTCTAAAATATTTGTTTATTTATTTATTTATTCATTTATTTATTGCCTGCATATATGTTAAGTGCACCCATGTTGTGCAGTGCCCACAAAGGAGAGGAGAGGGTGTTGGATCCCCTGAAACTGGAGTTATGGACAGTGTTTAGCCACCTTGGTGCTGGGAACCGAACCCTGGTCCTATGTAAAAGCAGCCAATGCTTTAACCACTGATCCATCTCCTCTGTCCCCCCGCCCAGAAAGCTTTTTTTCCTCTGCTCCAAAGAACTATTTAAAGCATAACATGCAATAATTATTATGAGAATATTTCTAATTCTTATGTATAACTTATGAACTTTCTGAAAGTAATGCTAAATTCTTTGAGGGACTACAATGCTCTTAGAATTATATACTTATGTAGTATATTGCCATATTTATTGGATGAAACAGGAACACTTAAAATTTTTGGCATTCTACTATATTTGCTTGTGCTATTATTTATAATCAGTTAATAATCAAATTGAATTTTAAAAGGCTGCAGTGTAGAATATTAGTTGAAAAAGACAGAAAACATTCCTAAGCAAATAGGAAGATATTAAGAAATTTATATTAGGGGGCTTGAGAGATTGCTCAGCAATTAAGAGTACTGGCTTCTCTTGCAGAGGACCTGGGTTTGATTCCCAGCACCCTGGCAAAACTCCTGTTCCAGGGGATCTGACACCCTTTTCTGACCTCTCCAGATATTACACACACATGGTGTACTTACATACATGCAGGAATAAGACATACATATAAAATAAAAATAAATAAATAAAATATTTATATTTATATATTAATTTATATTGTGGCTAGAGAGGTAAATCAGCTGTTAAGAGTGGATACTGCTTCTCCAGAGAATCCAAATTCAGTTCCTAGCACCCACATTAGACATTTCACAACATACTTTAGCTCTAGGTCCAAGGAATCCAGCGTCCTCTGCTGGGTCCTACACTCATGTACACATACCCCCCACCCATGTACATAAACACACACACACACACACACACACACACACATCATTTAAAAGGTAAAAACTTATAGGTATGCAGTGACATTTTGGCCCTAATAGAAATACTTTATCCAATTTAGACCGCCAGAACAAAGTAGATGTGAAGAAATATCACTAAAATTAAAGGTGTGAAAATAAAATATTTAATGAAATAATGAATTCTAGAGTGAAGACAGCCAAAGCATGATTCAGTAAACATTTCAAATGTTGTCAATTTTTCCTTTTCAGGTTATAAGTAGGACAAGAAGAAAGAAATCATGAAATATATGATAGTTATAGGTTATTTTAGAAAATGAAAATGTCACAGAATCAATTCAGTCATAAGAACATTTGGAAAATAGTCTCTTATATGACTAAAAACTTGTAAAAGTTTTTTTTGTAAATTCTTTATTGAATTTTTGTGTATTTCATACAGAACATCTTAGCCCTCTTTATACCCTCTCCCATTGGCACCTTCCCATACACTCCCCACTAGAATTCATACATTCTGTCATTTGTGTTAAGGTCTACTGTGTCAAGTTAGTGTCCCCAGATGTCCCTGAGTACAAATTTATCCACTGAGGTCTAGTCATCCTGTTTAGGGTTTCTCCCCTCAAGAAGATCAACTCTTCCTCAACCAGCAGTAATCGACTGCCAATAATTCTTCCACTAAGATTGGGGCCTGCTACCCATTTCCACAGCTCTGTGCTGGGTTTTTGTCTACTTGAGTTTGCATGAGTCTTGTGCATGCTGACACCAT
Organism: Nannospalax galili; assembly: GCF_000622305.1. Taxonomy (NCBI): domain Eukaryota; kingdom Metazoa; phylum Chordata; class Mammalia; order Rodentia; family Spalacidae; genus Nannospalax; species Nannospalax galili. The sequence continues at coordinate 2,520,478 of NW_008355157.1, forward strand.
TGCTGTAGGTTCATATGAGCAGGATCCCAGCGGCCTCTACGACTCTTATTTCCATATGCTCATGCATCTCTTCCTTGGCTTTTATAATCTTTCTATCCACTCTTCCACAATGGTCACTGAGCCCTGGATGGGTGGAGTTTAATATAGGATATCCTGTCCAACAACCTACACTCTGAAGACTCTTATTCTCTGTAAAAGTTTTTAAATAGCATAATCTTTTTTTAAAATAGAAAAAGTAAGTAATGTTACCACATAAAAACACAGCCAGTTAGTAAAAGCAGGATTCTAATTCATGTAGCAATCAGAATATACTCCATACATGCTTGAGATTATCAAATCAAAAATTTAATAAAAGGTTAAAAAAAAAGACTTCAGGCCTTCCACTTCTAAGTTTTCTAGTGCTTATCTAATTAGCTGGTTTAAATATGGGCTTGAAATTGACAAGGGTTTCCTCAAAGACCTTCCTAGCTTAAAATGCTTATGATCATCAGTGGACCCCTACAGCCATTAGTATATGAAAAGCCTTAGTTTACTTTAGTTTCTACATTTGTTGAAAGTAAAAGCACAATCTAGACCTCTTCAACCCTTGAATACTTTTTATTTTGGACATTTGAACATCAGTATTACTACATGAGCCATCTTTTTACACTGTGTCATTGAAACTTCACAGCTTGTAACAGCCAAGGCTAAACAAAAGGTCAGAGTGCTTAAAATTAGCTAACTTGTTCTGATGACGTTCAGTGTATTTTTCTAGTCCACTCTACTAACTATCCATTAATATAAAAACATCAGCCTGAATGTCCAATTTGTATAATTGGCAATCTCTTACCATAACAGTTTTATTCCTAGCATTTGTTCTTATGTAAACCAAACCTTGGCCTTTGGTTAATATATTTAAGTCAGACATTCATTTGCAATTTATTATTTATTCCAGTTTTCCTTTCCTTTCAGGCCTGTATGTGGAATCAGAGGGAAAACTCTCATAATTAACCTACCTGGGAGCAAGAAAGGATCTCAGGTAAGCATCCTTGATATTAGTATAGTTTAATGAAAGAACTTTTAACTTACGTAACAGTAGCAAACCAAAAAGTTGAACATACCACAAAACTACTGACTTCTGACATTAATCACAAGTTTAAGAGATTTCTCAAAATCACCCTGAAATTCAGCAATTAGAATCACAGAACTCACTGACACTTGATGTAGTTATAATTTATTATAGGGAAAGGTTACAAATTAAAATCGGCTAAAAGAAGATGTACACTGAGTCAAGGACAAGTACAAAATGCAGAGATTCTACTGTCTCTATGAACTCATGGATGTTACTGTTCTGGCATTGACTGTGGCAGTGCACATGCAACATGGCCAGTCAGAGAAAGTTGAGCCTTTGAGATGTTGTTTTGTTTTGTTTTATTTTGTTTTTTTGTTTGTTTGTTCATTCTAGCTCATCATATACTGCCCACATGGGCAAATCTTAGTGCTTTATTCCTTTCCGGAGATTTGACAGATACATTTAGTCTCTCCAAGCTTTCAGAGACAAAGCGGTACCCAAGTAGCCAAAAACCCTATCATAATTCACAGTTAGACTGCCTGGTAGCCCAAAGCCCCGGCAAACAAAAATACTCCTCTGAGGCATGACAATCTCCTGACCTAGAGATCACCTTCTAGTGGCTGAAGGAAAGAGCTAGACTCTTTCTGTGTAACATTACGTCTTCAATCCATACAATACCTCCTGGCCTTTCTTTGACTAAGGATTTTTTATACCAAACAATTAACATTACTCAGAGAGTTATATTTACTATTGCATTTATATGACAAACACAAATATAGTGTGAATATGCCTGATTTAGAGGTGGTAGCATGAAATATGATTAGATTTAAAGATTTTTTTTTTTGGTCTTTTTGAGACAGGGTCTCCCTGTAGCCCCAGCTGGCCTGAAACTCACTGTGTAGACCAGGCAGGCCTTGAGCTCACAGAGATCCACCTGCCTCTGCCGCACTTGCTGGGACTACAGGCGTGCACCACTGCACCCAGTAGATTTAGCTAATCTACCCTCTAAAGATATTATGTACATTTTTATATTTTTATAGTAATTTCTTAGTTTCCCACCTTGATCTACTGTTCTTTGTACTTTATGGTAGATTGTGCAGAACTATATAACACAGAAATTAGTTTAATAACTTCCAGTTCTTTATTAGGCCAGCCATCTTCCATTGATATTACATCTGAAGGATGATTTGACTCACTTTACAAATATATTTGGCCAACAATATCAGTAGTCTTATATTAATAACTATATTTGTGTCACAACATATCTCAATGCAGGCATTGATATAAGCTAAAAAATAAAGCCAGATGATAATAGATTATCTAGAGTTCTCTTCAGGTATTAAAAGTTAGCTGATTTATCATATCTGGTGACCAAAATGCCAGGTTTGAAGGCTTGTCAGGCAGTATTTGTCTCAGCAGTGTATGGCTTCATCCTTTCAAGCATCAGTTATAGATGTGATATGAAAAATATCATATTCTGAGCCTTCTTTGAGACATCAATATACTATTCTGTTTACCTCATTGCATAACCTTTTTTGGGTTTTTGTTTTTGGTTTTTTACTTATTGAGCTTTTGTAATTTCATACAACAGTACTTAGTCAAATTTAGAGCCCCCTCCTCCATCCATGCCTCTCCCATCTCCCCAATGGACCTTGTGTATTCCACCATACATGTTGAGTCCTATTCGTTCAGGCATGTGTACCCAAATGTCCTTCAGTGTAAATCTATCCACTGGAGTCTAGTAGCCCATCTAGTTATCGTATGTAAGTCATACTCTCCCTCACCCAGCAGCAATCAGTCTCCAATAGTCCTCAGTCTACTGCTGCCCACCACCTATTTCTTTCCTCTGCTTTGGGCCCTTATTTAATTGAGTTGACATGGGTCTGTGCTCGAAGCCACCATTGCCACAAGTTCACATGTGCAAGCTTTCAGTGGCCCAGAAGCCTCTGCTTCCCTGTGTTCATAAACCAGCTCTGGCTCTTACAATCTTTCCACCCCCTATTCTACATTGGTCCCTGAGCCTTGGGTGGATGAGGTTCCATATAGGAGTCCTATCCTACACTCTTACAGTCTCTTATTCTTTAAAACTTGGCCAGTTGTGACTTTCTGTGTGCATTGCACTCTGTTGTATAAGGAAGGTTTACTGGTGAGAGTTGAGGGATGCATTAGCTTTCTCTTCTTCCACTATGTTCCGTGAGGTTCAATTGTAGATGTGTCACCTAGTACTGGGTATCTTTCAGATGTATGCTCTCTGTGTCTGACCAGATGTGCAATTCTGCAGTAGCCTCCATCTATTGCAAAAAAGAAGCTTTTTTTGATGAGTGGTATACAGTATGCTTGCCTGGCAGTGTAAGGATTGATATTTAGCATATAGTAAGAAATTTCATTGTCTAGAGATATGAAAGAAATAGGGTTTTCTCTAGGATCTTTGTTCTCTCCTGCCATGTGTATTTGGCTGAGTTTACAGTGCCACCCATGAGTTCCCTCCCATTGAGAGGGCTTTAAATTCAATTAGATAGCTGTTAATTGCGTGTGCGCACATGTGCGCGCGCACACACACACACACACACACACACACACAGATAACAGTGCCACTACTGTACCAGTAGAGGTAGTTTGCCATGCCAATCATTATGGTTATTAGGCTTTAGGACTGGGTTGGATCATTGATTGGCAGATTGCCTGTCATCATCTAGCATTATGATAGCCAAACTTCAGTTAGAAGGCTTCCAAGTCAGTTCCTGCTCCATTGTTTCAAATCCATTATCCTAAGGATGTGCTGTCTTCAACAGTAGGGTCTTACTTACTAGTTCTGGGAGATAACCAAGAGGTTGGGCAATAGCCTGTGTTATTTTGGGATTCTCCTGGACCACCGTCACCTACAGTAGGGTCTTACTTACTAGTTCTGGGAGATAATCAAGAGGTTGGGAAATAGCCTGTGTTATTTTGGGATTCTCCTGGACCACCGTCACCAACCACCCAAAAGGAAGTTTCTTCTGTCTAGCACTGTGTTCCTTGCCAAATAGCTCCCAGGTATACACATGCATTAATTTTCAGACACTGTATGTACATTTCTCATGGGGTTTCAAGGGCATCACTTTTCCCTCTATGTTTCCTAGCCCCCTCAAGATTCATCCGTCTCTACTCCTTTTTCTCCCATCTGGCCTCCCTCCTCCATCCCTAGTCACAGTGCCCCCATTATCCCCACCCTTCCCCCAATAACACCCACCTTCTATCATCCTCACTCTCCTGACATCCCCCCTCCCCTACACCAAGGCCCCTTTTATGACCTTCCCTCCTCTCCTCCTGCTGAATACTCCCACTTTACCCACTTCCCCCCTGGTAACATCTGCTCCCTATTATCCCCCTTTCAGGTTCTTTCTTTTCCTTTACCTCAGTGTATCCTTTCCCTTTTCTTGGCTCCTGGTGTTACATCAGAATTTATATGCTCACATATAAGGGATTGATGCTGCAATCTGCAAATGAGGGTGAACATACCTCGCTTGATTTTCTGCACTTGTGTTACTTCACTTAGTATGACACTCTCTAGTTCCATTCATTTACCTGCAAATTTCATAATTTCAGCTTTTCTTACTGTTGACTAGAACTCCATTGTGCAGTTGTACAAAATTTTCATTAACCATTCGTCAGTTGAGGGACATTTGGATTTTTTCCATTCCTTAGCTGTTGTGAAGAGAGCAACAACAAACATGGATGTACAGGTATCTCTACAGTATGATGAGTCCTTTGGGTATATGTCAAGGGGTAGTATAACTGGATCCTATGGTAGATTCATTTATACTTTTTTGAGAATTCTCCACACTGCTTTCCATAGTGGATACACGTTTGCATTCCCACCAGCAGTGAACGAGCATTCCTCTTTCTCTTCATCCTCTCCAGCATTTGGGATCTTTCATTCTCTGAACTTAGCCAGTCTGACTGGGGCAAGATGGAATCTTAAAATGGTTTTTACCTACATTTTTCAAATTACTAAAGATGTTGAACACTTTTTAAGTTGCTTCTTAGCCATTTTTATTTCTTCATTTGAGAACTCTTTGTTGATGTCTATTGACCATCTTTTTATTGGGTTGTTTATTTTCTTATTTCTTTGTTTTTTGAGTTCTTTGTATATTCTGGATATTAATCCTCTGTCCAATATATGTCTGGTAAAGATTTTCTCCAACTCAGTGGGTTTCCTCTTCCCTTTCTTGGTTATTTCTTTTGCTGTACAGAAGCTTTTTAATTTAATGAGGTCCCACTTATTTATTGTTGACTTTAGTGTCTGAGCAGCTGGTGTCTGATTTAGAAAGTCCTTTCCTACGCCTATATCTTGGAGGGTGCTACCTATTTTTATTTCTAGCAGTTTCTGATTTTATATTGAGATCTTCGATCCATTTGTAGTTGACTTTTGTCCAGGGTGAAAGATAAGGGTCCAGTTTCATTCTTCTGCAGGTGGAGATCCAGTTTTGCCAGCACTATTTGTTGAAGATGCTGTCTTTCCTCCATTGTGTGTTCTTAGCACCTTTGTTGAATATCAGGTGGATGAAATTACATGTACTCATGCTTGGATCTTCTATTATGCACCATTGAGCTATGTGTCTATTTTTGTGCCAGTACCATGCTGTTTTTATGACTATAGCTCTGTAATATAATCTGAGCTCTGGTATGTAATCTCTCCAGCATTGTTGTTTTTACTCAATTTCTTTGGCTATCTGGGGTCTTTTGTGATTCTGTATGAATTTTAGGATGATTTTTTTCAAGCTCTGTGAAGAATTTTGTGGGTATTTTTATTGGGATTTCATTGAATCTATAAAATGCTTTTGGTAAGATGGTCATTTCACAGTATTGATTCTACCAATCCGTGAGCATGGTAGGTCTTTCCATCTCCTAGTGTCTTCCTCTATCCCTTCTTTAGAGATTAGAAATCTTCAGTGTAGAAATCTTTAATGTCTTTGGTTAGGTTTATTCCTAAAATTTTTTGAAGCTATTGAGAATGGGAGGATTTCCTCAAGTGCTTTTTCTGATTACTTGTTATTGGTATATAGAAAGACTTTTTGTAAGTTGATTTTGTAACATGCCACTTTACTGAAAGTATTCATCATGTCTAACAGTTTTCTAGTGGAATTTTTTAGATCTCCTATGTATAATATTATATCATCTGCAAATAGGGTTAATTTGGCCTCTTCTTTTCCAATTAGTACTCCTTTAATTTCCTTCTCTTGTCTTACTGCTCTTGCAAGAGTTTCAAGCACTATATTGAAAAGTAGTAGAGATAGTGGACATCCTTGTCTGGGTCCTAATTTTAATAGAATGCTTCCAGTTTTTTCTCCATTTAGAATGATGTTGGCTATGAGTTTGTTGTATATAGCTTTACTTATGTTGAGTTATGTTCCCTCTAGTCTAATTCCTTCTAGGACTTTTAACATGAATGGATGTTGAATTTTGTCAAAGGCCTTTTCTGCATCTATTGAGAAGACCATGTGGTTTTTGTCTTTAAGTCCATTTATATGTTTTATTACATTTATTGACTTATGTATATTGAGCCATCCCTACATCTCTAGAATAAAGCCAACTTGATTGTGTTGGATGATCTTATTGATATGTGTCTGTATGCAGTTTGCAAGTATTTGGTTGAGTATCTTTGCCTCAGTGTTCATTAAGGATATGGTTTTATAGTTTTCTTTTTTGTTGTATCTTTATCTGGTTTTGGTTTTAGAGTAATACTGGCTCCATAGAAGGAGTTCAGGAGTTCTTCCTCTGTTTCTGTTTGAATAATTTAAGCAGTATTGGTTGTAGATTTTCTTTGAATGTCTAGTGGAATTCTGCTATGAATCCATATGGGCCTGAGCTATTTTTAGTCAGGAGGTTTTCTATTACTTTTTCAATTTCCTTATTTGTTATTTGTCGGTTTAGGCTATTGATCTCCTCTGTTTTAGCTTTGGTGGTGACCATGATTTTAGAAATTCATCCATTTCTTTTAGGTTTTCAAATTTAATGGAGTATAATATCCCGTGTGTGCGTGTGTGTGTGTGTGTGTGTGTGTGTGTGTGTGTGTCTGCTGTGATGTTTCCCCTTTCCTCTCTGAATTTATTGATTTGTATTTGCTCTTTCTTTCTTTTGGTTAGCTAGGCTAAGGGTCTGCCTATCCTTTTTTACCTTTAAAAGAGCCAGCTCTTAGATTCATTAGTTTTTAATATTGTTTTCATTGTTTCTATTTCATTAATTTGTGCTCTGATTTTTGTTATTTCTTCTCATCTACTGGGCTTGGGGTGGTTTGTTCTTGCCTTTTCAGAGTCTTGAGTCATACTATCAAGTCATTTGGATGTGCTCTTTCTTATTTTTTAATGTAGACACTAAGAGCTATACACTTCCATCTTAGGAGTGCTTTTAAGGTGACCCTTGAGGTTTTGTTGTGTTGTGTTCTCGTTTTCATCTTGTTCCAGGAATACTTTTATTTCTTTCTTAATTTCTTTTTTGACTCATTCATCATTCAGGAGTGTGTTGTTTAATCTCCATGGTTTGTGTAGTTACCAGCGCTTCTTTTGCTGTTGTTGATAAGGTTTATTGCACTATGGTCTGATAGAAGGCATGGAGTTATTTTAACTTTTTTGTATTTATTGATATATGTTTTCTGTCCCAGAATGTGGCCAATTTTAGAATAATTTGCATGGGCTGCTGAGTAGAAGGTGCATTCTTTGGTGCTTGGATAGAATAGTCTGTAGATATCTGTTAGGTCCATTTTATGTAAGACGTCATTTAATTCAGATGCCTCTCTGTTAATTCTTTGTTCAGTTGACCTGTCTATTGATGATTGTGGGGTATCAAAGTGACCTTCTATTGCTGAGTTGGAGTTAATTTCTGTTTTATAGTCATGGAATACTGATGTTATGAAATTGGGTGCTCCAGAGTTTGGTGAATATATGTTCATGACAGTAATATTTTTTGGTCAATTGTTCCTTTGATTAGAATGAAGTAACCCTCTTTATCTCTTCTGATGAGTTTTCATTTGAAATCTATTTTGTCCAATATTAGAATTGTGACACCTGCTTGCTTCTTAGGGCCATTTGCTTGGAATATTTTTTTTTTCATTCTTTCACCCTAAGATAGTGTCTATTTTAGAAAGTGAGGTGAGTTTCTTGAAGACAACAAAAAAGATAGGTTTTATTACTTGATCCACTGCACTAGCCTATGTCTTTTGACAGGGTGTTGAGACCATTGATATTTAGTGTTATTGTCAAAAGGTATATATTAGATACCGTCATTTTAATTTGTGTTTGTGGCGCTATTTTGTGTTTCTGTTGTTATACCTTTCTTTGTATTCTTTCTGTAGCCTCTTGGATACCCATTCCTTTCTTCAGTCCTTTGTATTGTTTCGAGTATTCTCTGTAGCTCTGGTTTGGATGATATGAATTCTTTTAGCCTATTTGTGTCATGAAAAATTTTCCATTCCCCTTCAACCCTGATAGATAGCTTTGCTGAATAGAGTATTCAGTGTTGGCATCCATGGTTGTTTAGAACTGGGGATGCTTTGGTCCAGGCTTTCTGGCTTTTGTAGTTTGCATTGAAAAGTCAGCTGTAATTCTAATGGGTTTTCCTTTATATGTAACTAGTTGTTTTTCTCTAGCAGCTTTCAGTACCATCTCTTTGTTCTGTACATTTAATGTTTTTGTTGTGATATGGCATGGCAACTTTCTGTTCTGGCCATGTCTAATTGGTGTTCTGTGTACTTCTTGAATCTCTATAGATATATCTTTCCTAAATTTAGGGAAGTTTTCTTCTATAATCTTATTGAAGATCTGTTCTGTGCCATGGCCTAAGATTTTGCTCCTTCCTGTATGCCTGTAATTTATAGATTTGGTCATTTCAGGTTGTCCCACATTTCCTGAGTATTCCATTCCTGTGTTTTTTGTTTGTTGTTTATAATTTTACGTTGTCTTTGCTAAAAGAGTCGAAATCTCCAACTTTATCATCCACTCTTGATGGTCTTTTCCATTTCATTCATTCTGCTTCTGAAGTGTCTCCTAATGTTTCTAATTGGTTTATTGCGTTTTTCAATCCTGTGTTCATTTCTGTTTAGATTTTCTTCACTATTTCTTTCTCTTTTGTGAATTCACTTTTCAAGTTATGAATTGTTTTTGATACCCCACATATTTGTTTATTCTTGGGCTTCTACCATAAGTTTCTGTCTTTCCTCTTTGAGTTCCTTGAGTTGTTTTTATTTTCTTGAAGTTCTTTGATCATGTTTATGATTGTTCTTTTAAATTCTCATGCTGGGGTTCTTCAGAGTGGTTCTCATTGCTGTGTACTTCTGTAGGACTTGTGGGTTTGGTTGAGGCCATAGTTTCTTGTGTTTTTTATATTGTTTATGTTTTTGTGTTGCCATTTGAACATATGAATGTACTTTGTTGGTTATGTGTCCAACAGGAACTTCAACTCTGCTTTTGTTTAATTTAATTTTGGTTCTGTTAATATTGTTTATGTAACTTGGTTACTTTTTGTTCGGGTATGGAAGATAAATTGGTGGGTATTTCAAGTTCTTGCAGGGTAGCAGACTGGTCAGAGTTCTGTCTGAGCAGGTCTGACTGCCTGATCTAGAAGCTGGGAAGTTGGCGGTGGGGGGACCACCTGGGGAGGAATTTAAGGATCTATGGTATAGTGTTTTTTGAGTCTGGGTTAGGAAGCTAGTCCTGGAATCTGAGGTGAAGGAATTGGAGCCCGCCTGGGTCTGAGGGTGGCAGGGGATGGGATGGGTGTGGGTGAGAGGAATGAAGTAGAGAAGCAATGGGCGTGATCTGACTTACCAGAGTCCTGGCTCAACAGATCTGTTTCCCCGATCCAGATGCTGGGAAGTTGGTGGTAGGGGTAACACCTGGGGAGGCACTTAGGGATCTGGATCTATGGTGGTGTGTTTAGCTAGTCTGGGTTAGGAAGGTAGTCCAAGGATCTGAGGTGAAGGAATAGGAGCCCACCTGTGACAAAATCTGGCAGGGGACCGGGTCACATAACCTTTTTGTTAATTCCTCTAACCTTGGCTTTCATTCCTCTTTCTTTCATTTATACCCACCTAAAAGTTCTCCATATTTGGAGAGCTATAAAGTTCAATCACTATCTATCATGCATTGCCATTAATATTAGTATAGGATGGCCAACCTTTTCACATTGCCACATGATATTTTCCTCTACAAAGTTCATGCTCAAGAGCCACACAGTCAAGTTACAGAAACAAATGTTTCAAAACACCTCAATGTTTAAGTAAGTTGTTTTGTCTTGGGCCATGTTTGTAGCTATCTTCTACCATATGTGGATTGCAGGCCACAAATTGGACATGTGTGGAAGTACCTCCCACTCAGTCCTCTTCTATTCACAAGTTAGTGTTTCACAGATAAAAAACTAATGGACTGTCTTAACCCATTAGGCAGTATAATTGCATTCACTGTCAACACTAACTTTTCCAGATGTGGTAAAGGCAAAATCGAGTCTCAGGAATTCTAGCATAAAATTTTAAAGATATAATTAAAGTTTTATTCCTTTTAAATCATCCCCTTTTCTGGTACCTTTAGTTGTATCATTGGTTCTGGAACCACTGTATGAGGTGTATGAATGAGTTTCCTCAAACCTCTCTTCCTGGAAAAGTGAAGAAGTTTTATTAGTGGGGACCTTCAGATTCACATCCGTCTTCCCATACTGAATGTGACTAGACAGACATGCATGGAGGCATATATGACAGCCCTTCGCATCTTTATTTCTTCTGGCTAAAGACAAAAGTTTCAAATACCCATTCCATTCTCCATCAAGTAAATACTCTGAGGATGAAAATACTCAGAGTTATTTATACCCTTAGGAGTTAACCAGCATCAGTCTTAACTTGACAATTATATGTGGAGCCCTCCCCTTCAGAATATTTCCCATAGCCTTCTATGGTTTCTGACTTATTTGTTGACAGACAGAAGAGTTGTTGTTGGCATTTTTCTGCCTCAGAGCATGCAAGAGGAATATGTAGCCTCTGCCCACCTTGCTTTGATATAGCTTCCCAGTGTCCACTTATCTATTAGTCTCATGTAGCCACTTCCAGCCATCAAACTGGATGCAATTCTAATCAATTTCTAATCCTGGGAAGGATTTCTTTGGATGAATATAGACAGATCCTTAAATTCCCAGAATGATTTCATTGTGGTCATGCCCCATGTACTCTTGCCTTTAATGGATAAGTGTTCTATAGCCTTTCTTTATGAACATATGTAATAGTCATGCCATTGAACATTGCAGATGAGTTTAAAAAAAAACATAGAGGTAGAGATTATGCCTATCAACAGGCCCTAGGAGCTTCAAACAGTTCAGACCTTTGAGTTCCTTGTGCCATCCACAAACTTGGAGCATTCCAAAAGACTGACTTCACTAGTCATACAACTACAAATTCAAGGAATTCTTAAAATCACTTAGTAATTCACTGAGATTCACAGAAATCACTGAAAGGTGTTACATATATAGTTATTGTTTATTACAGGAAGGTAATACAGATTGAAATCACACAGGCAAAAAGTATATGGGAAGAATGTAAGAGGTACCAAACAAAAAGCTTCATTGTCTTTTCCCCCTGGAACCATGGACCTATTACCCTCCTGGCATAGATATTTGACAATATATGTAGACCATTGACAGGGAGGAATACCAGCTTGAGCCTTTGGTATCCAGATTTTGTCAAGTCATCTGGTAGTCAAAAGTCCTAGGCAAATAAGTACATTTTTGACAATCATGACATTCCAAATATTTGAAGATAGCCTCCTAGAAGCTGAAACGAAAGACCAGACCTTTCTTTGGTCAGATTTAAATTCTTTACTATATACTACTTAAAGAGTAAGCAATTGAGCCATACAAAGAGAGTCAAAAGGTTGGGTATCCTTCCAGATATTCCATAACTCTCCAAAATGTTTTGAGATATTTCTTCATTGCTTATATTTTGAAAATATTTTTGATTCTTTGAGAATTTCATACACTGTATTTGGATCTCATTTAGACCTCCTCCCTCATCTCCACCCCCACCCAACTTCATGTCCTCTGTTATTATTTTTCTTTTTTTAAAGGCCTGTTGAGTCTAATTTTGTGTTCCCCAAATGCAATAGGTCTATCCATAGCATTTGTAGTAGGTCTGGTCAGCCTACCCGTAAAGAAAACTGATTCTGTCTCCCAGCAGCTAACAATTGCCAAAAGATCCTAAGTTAGGACTGGGGCTTTTTGCCCACCTCCTCCATACATGCTGGGTTTTTGCCTGGCTTTGGTTTGCACAGGTCTTGTGCATACTGTCAGAAGCCCTATGAATTCATATGTACAACTATCCTGTGGTATACAGATAGTACATTTTCCTTGTATTCATCTACCACCTCTGGCTCTTACAGTTTTTCTACCACTTATTCTTCAATGATCCCTGAGCCTTGGGAGGAAAGGATGTGACATAGGTCTCCCATTTAAGGCTAAGCAGTCTACAGTCTCTTATTTTCTGCACGTTGACCATTGGCTTCTGTGTTAATCTCCATCTGTTGCAAAAAGCTTCTCTGGGGACTGGAGAGATGGTTCAGCAGCTAAGAGCACTGGCTGCTAGTACAGAGGACCTAGGTTCAATTCCAAGCACCCACAAGGTAGCTAACAACCATCTGTAACTCCAATTCCAGGGGAACTTGATGCCCTTTTCTAACCTCCATGGGCACTGCAAGACACAGGTGCACCTACTTACAGGCAGGCAATACACTCATACCAATAAAAATAATAAATAAAATATTTTTTAAAAAAAAGAAGCTTCTCTGATGAGAATTGAGAGATGCACTAGTCAATGGCTATAACAATAAGTCACTGGAAGTCATTGTAATGCCCCTATGGCCTGTGACTTGTCTAGCTGCAGGTTCTTGGACCTGATAACTGATAGGTAAAAAGTTGGTGGAGAATGAGCAAATGGATGATGAGGCACCGAGGCACAGCTAAAACTCCATCAAAATAGGGTTTATTAGCAAAGGAACACATGGGACATATTCCCTTCTGGCCAGGGAAAATGTCTGTCCAGGTCTTGAGCTGGGGTCTTTTTAAAAGGGAGGCTTCTGCTTCCTGAAGAAGGCTGGAAGATGTGTTTGTTTTTAAGTTGGGGGAGGGAAGTGGGACAGCAGGACTGTTAGTGGAGAAAAATCTGCTTCTCTTGACTTCAAAGACCAAGGTGCTTATCAGCGAGGTTCCCTTTTCTCAGGAGCATGAGAAGTCCTTGGGATCCAGTTGCTGAGGGGGCAGGGCTTTCTGAACCTTAACATTCCAGCCTTTTGTGTTATAGGATAGGGGACACCGTTGTCGTCTTGCTACTTCCTGCTGGACAGGGTCAACGTGGGTGGGGGGCTGGATTAGGGTTCAGGCAGACAGCAGGGGTTCCCTCTTAATGCATCTCAACAGGGTCTTCGATGGTTGATAGGCACTTGTGTACATGTGGAGGGAACGAAAGTAACAACTGATTAAAATTAGTAAGAGTTAGTTTTTGGATTTGGTCCTGAAAATATCTGAAGAGGCAAGGAGCAATGGTTAGCACCAAAGTAATACCTCATTTTTCATTTTTTTTTTTTCCTTCTGCCAGGGCTGAGCTTGAGAGTGATGGACTCAGGATTTTTTTTTCAGGTATTTTGATAGCTGTTGAGTGGCTAGAATCAGTCTCAGTTCCCCTTCAAAGACAGGGGGAGAAAACAGATTTCACCATAATTTAAGAACAATAGTGAGTTTGAGTTATCTCCCTTAGCTACAGGTGGGCACTACAGTATTGCAGACCAAGATTTGAAGTCTTACATCTCAGCAGTACTTTCTGGTTAGGAACAAAACCATCAATGAGAAATAATTGTCTAAATCAAATTTTATATGGACTTAATCCTAATATCTGGGAGATGTAATCCCTTGAACTCTTAAAGAAATATACTGATCACTTTAGTCTTTAGTTATACTTT
>NW_008355157.1:2535174-2536156 GCF_000622305.1 Nannospalax galili
TTCAACCTTGTTATATTATAACAACCATACACAGACCTTCATCACCTGCCCAGCTTTCTCATTTCTCTGTCAGTTCTGGAAATATCCAGCCATCATAATTTTCACACATAAAACCTTCTTTAAAAAATCTCCATTCTCATATCCTTCCAACATCCTCCAATTTTCCATTTTCTTTTTTAATAACCATGAGACACAATAACATTAGCAAACAAACTTTTTCTTCTGTTGTGAGACTTCTTTTCCTGAGGATACTAAGCAATGTTTTTCCCCCTTTTTAGTTTGTAGTATCAAACCAATGTTTAATTACATTAAAGTTTTTCTGGAGAACCAGTGAATTACTGAGCTTACTTACAGAGATGACTGAGGGGTTGCTGAGGTATATGAGTGACCTGAGAGTATTTACATTGGAAAGCCTTAACCCAGCATGGACCAAGCCTTCTCTTCCTAGCCTTCCCCAGATAATATACTTTAGTCCTCCCCAAACCCAGGAGACCATGTATGATTAGGGCCAAATTACATACAGTTGGTTGGGAAAAGTGGCTGGATAATCCAGTGAGGGTCCAACAACCCTGCTTGGCCCTCCTTTAATGAATGAGCACAATCATCAACAAGCTGAATTGTGATGATGTTTAGCAATCAGGCTCAGCTGAAGTCGTGATGATGGTAGTTATTTCATGCAGAAGGGACTGCTGTATAGCATCATTTTATTAAAAGGACCTGGAATTTAAAAAGGAGTTGGTGCTAGGACCCACATATGAGGGAGAACACATGTCATTTGTTTTTCTGAGTCTGTGTTACTTCACTTAGTATAATCATTTCTAGATCCATCCATTTGCCTGCAAATTTCATCTTTCTTTGCTGAACTCCATTGTGTAAATATACCACATTTTTGTTAACCACTCATTAGTTGAGGGGCACTTAGATTGCTTCCATCTCTTAGCTATTGTGAAAAGAGCAGCAACAAACATGGATGTACAAGTGT
>NW_008355157.1:2536246-2538751 GCF_000622305.1 Nannospalax galili
AAGGAGGCGTTTAAGGCTTTGGATTTTCTTGAGTAGAGGAGAGTTAGTGGAAGGAGAGCAGGTGACAGACTTAGAGTTGTGCCAGAGAGGGGAGAGGAAAGATCATGGCATGGAGAGGGAGTTCAAGTTGGAGAAAGGAGGGGAGCCGGGTTGGCTCCTGGAATGGAAGGCAAGGGAGAGTATAGCAAGGGGAGAGCATGGGGAAGACTTGGCTGTGCCTAAGGCTGGTGAGCAGGAGGAGGTTTGAGCTGGTTCTAATCAGGGGAAATTCATCAGCTATGGTAGGATCAAAAGCCAAGGTGGAGGGGTAGGGAGGAGGAGGAGGAACAGGGGTGGAGGCCCCTGGCGGGTTGGGATCCCATGAAACTGTCTTAGCCAGAAGAACCTGATAGGAAGAACATGGGACCCAGAGAGAGGGATTAGCATGGAGATCAAGGAAAGCTTGGATGTATGGTAGTTCAGACTGTTTGCCTTTATGATGGCAGAAATTTTCTAAATCTTTCAAAATATTGAAGTCTAAGGTTCCAGTGTCTGGCCAAATGGAGTTATTATCTAACTTGTACTGAGGCCAGGGAGTGGTGCACAGGAATTTCAGGCATTTTGGCCTGATTTGTGTCTGAAGGTCCTAGTTGTTTCAAGGATTTAAGAAGACAAGCAAGAGGTGTGAGACCCTGAGATTTTGAGTGGGTGGTTCCCATATCAACAGACTTCGTACAGAGCAAAGAGGAGATAGAGAAAGAACTGAGCAAGTAGGTAGGAGGTAGAGACAGAACTGAGCAGACGGGAGACGAAGAAAATCCTCTCTCCATAGGGAGTGGAAGCAGGATCACAAGTCCGGGCAGGAAAGCTCAGAAGATGAGGAAGAGAGAGAGACAGGGAGGGAGTAGGAGGAAAAGGGGTTTGGCATCAGTCATGCAAAACGAGAGCGAGGAGAACCAGGCACCAAAATAAAGCGTCCTTTTTTTGTTGCATGGGCTTGAGTTATTTTCAGGTTATTTCCAAGTCCCAGAAGGCGGCATCCCACAATCACATCTTCAAGGGGAGGAAAGGTGAGATCCTGTCCTGGACAGGAAGTAGTGCGTGTTCCTATCTCTGGAAATAGCGTCCTATATCCAGAGAAAGGAATGGGGTTTCTGACACACGTGTGATTTCGAGGCAAGTGAGAGGAGTATAAAACCCTGCAATGAGAGCGTGGCATGACCAGCCAGTAGATGGAGACAAAGTACAAGGAATGGGATGGGAGAAAAGCAGAAAAAACGCAGTGAGCCAGAAGGGAGGGAAGACTGGAACAAGTTGATCCTGAGGTTTATTTAGTAGAGGCTGAGGGAAGATGAGCCCCAGAAAGGTGGTAGTTTACTAGAGGTTTGGTAGAGTCCCAGAAGGGCAGTGGTGAGAGAGAGGGAGGGAGGTACTTAAAATTAACTTATACATTTTAGTACCAGGAACCATGTTGTAGATTAAATAGAGGCTGAGGGAAGATGAGCCCCAGAAGGGTGGTGGTTTAGTAGTGGTTTGGAAGAGCCCCAGAAGGGAAGTGGTGAGAGAGAGAGGAAGGGGAAGAGAGGGGGAGAGCAAGAGAGAGATAGGGAGAGAGAGCGAGAGATAGGGAGAGAGGTACTTAAAATTAACTTACATATTTTAGTACCAGGAACCATGTTGTAGATTAAAGAGAGAATATTTTGACTGGAAAAAATTTTGGTGGGTAGCATCTTTTTCCTTTTTAAGAGCTAAATAACTGAAGGAAGTTAATAAAACCTTGTCAATCTAAGAGCATAAATCAGAGGAGATAGGAAGGACAAAAGGAAACATTAAGAGATTAGGTTAAGAATAAATAAAATGTAAATAGTACTGAAAATAATTCCATTAACTAGTTTTATTATAGTCAGTAATACCCTCTGTTGAAATTAATTTACACCTTAGCAGTTCTCAACTGTATAGTGCCTTTACTCTTAGGCTGTTTTGTTGTTCTCCTCCTTGTCACAGGGTCAAGGAGCCAGGTTGAACCTGGAAAAGTCTTGGAGAACACATTTTGAGATAATAGGCATAAGTCTGAAGTGGGAAGGCCAATCTCATCTTCAGAATTAGTTTCTCAGTGAGCTCAAATAGCATGTGACAAAAATTTAATTAATATTACCCTGACATTATAACTAGAAAGCTCTCAGGGAATGATGGGGCAGGAACATAAGCAAACATAGAGCATCTGAGTATCAGAGAGGGAAATAACTCTGTTTCAGAGAAAAACAGGCTTAGAATCACAATGTAGAAAGGGGAGGAGTTAAGACCAGTAGAGATGGCATCTGAAGCCTCTCATTTAAGTAGACTATTACTTTTTACCTCTCATTCTTGTAACTATTTGTTGGTAGTAGCTTGTCTCTTGTAAGGTTTTGGCCCTGGCGTACAGCAAATTTTCATCTGCTTGTCACAGGTCTAGTCATCACAAAGTGTCAGCTCCCCTTTCACCTTGAAGGCAAATGGCTAGAAAAACTTTAAGTTCCCTTTAGAAAC
>NW_008355157.1:2539604-2540717 GCF_000622305.1 Nannospalax galili
GTCAGTTACACTTGGAGCCTTGGCACCTGAGTATCAGTTGCTTGATGCCCAAGAGGGCCTAAGATCAAAGTTTGAAGCCCCTTTGTCTGAGAAAAAGTTTAGGAGAAAAAAAGGCTTTTAAAACGTTTGTCCTTTGTAAATGGGGCAAGCTGCCTGAAATTCTTTAAATGTTAAGCAAAGTTGCCCAGCTGGTTTAGGCTAGTTGGGTCAAAATGGGGAGAAAGGGTCCCCTAAAGGGTTTTTAGCCAAATTTATAAGAGAATTTAAGAATGGGCACAACTAGAAACTTATCATTTCATTAGAATGTTAAAGAAAAATATTTCCAGGGCAGTCGAGCTGGCAATCTTGGCTCTTGGCAGCTGCCTGGAGGGGGTAAAGAGCGGGAAGGAAAAAAAAGCCTTGGGGTCATTCAGGTTTAAAGCATGCATGGAAGATCAGACACATGGCGGGCTGGCAGGCAGGCATACAGCAGGGAGTAGAAAGCTTTAGTATGGGATGGGAGAGAGAGAGGAGAAGGATACAGAGCATTTGTATGTGTTGGACTGGACAGTATCAGAAATCATCCTGAGTAAAGTGAGGAAGAAAGGCAGTGGAAGAGGACAAAGACAGGAAAAAAGGATGGAAGACAGCAGACCTTGCAGGCCCATGGCAAAGGAGGGGGGAGGGGGTGAGATGCCAGTGGTGAGCCACGGTGGGGGAACCGAGATAGGGAATGGTTGAAGGAGGTCCATCACAGAGACCACAGTGCTGTCTGGGAGGGGTGAAAATCAGTGGGAAATAAGATCAAAAGAAGTCACAGGCAAGGCAGAGTGTTCCCAGTGAGGAGAGCCAGAAAGAGGTGAGAGCAAAGCAGAGGGCTGGGGAGAGGAAGAGAGAAAAGAAGTGTGCCTGAGAGCCAGGTTAGTGGCGTTGGAGAAGTCCAGGCAGGTCCCTTGAAGTAAGAACTGGGTTTTGGCACCATCTGATAGATAAAAAGTTGGTGGAGAACGAGCAAATGGATAATGAGGCACTGAGGCACAGCTAAAACTTCATCAAAATAGGGTTTATTAGCAAAGGAACACATGGGACAGATTCCCTTCTGGGCATGGAAAATGTCTGCCTGGGTCTCCAGCT
>NW_008355157.1:2540848-2567977 GCF_000622305.1 Nannospalax galili
GGTGCTTATCAGCTAGGTTCCCTTTTCTCAGGAGCATGAGAAGTCCTTGGGATCCTGTTGGTAAGGGGGCAGGGCTATCTGAACCTTAACAATAACAGTGCAGATATGGTCTCCATCTTGTGAAGCAGGCCTTAAATTTAATCAGAAGGTGGTTGGTTAGTCCCATAACATTGTGCCACTATTGCACCAGTGGGCATATCTTGCCAGCCAAGTCATTATTGTAGCTCAGAGTTCATGACACCATGGAAATAAAAACAGAGCTAAAATAAATTAGCCCCAAAGTGGAGCCTTAGAATTTTTTAAAGTGTTGCTTAAATGTGAAAAGCAAAAACCTTTCACCTGTTCACCAAATATATTCAGCTCTGTGTTCTGATTATTAGTCCTTGGCTGTTGTCTTCTAGTGATACATTATAGTTAATAATGGCACCTAAAGAACAGGTTATGTTAACTTTTATTTACAAGTCTTTACAACCTTATTTCTGTTTTTACATTTTGCATTGTGTTTTGTAATATTTATACTGGTTATGCTTTATGATGCTAGAACTTCATTCTGAACAACATAATCTTGTCCTTACTGTAGGTCACCTTCTAGCATCTTGCTCTAACTAAAATTTTGAGAGCTTTCCTTCTTTTCCCATCCTTCTCATAAAAAGCATAATTAAAGTCAGCATTCTACCAAGAATTTACTTTTAAAAAAGTGTGTCCTCCAGTTTGTTTAGAGAATGGAGAACTAGAGATGACCTTGTAATTGTTATGGTGCTGGTGACAACTTCACCCCAGAGGTAAATGGGCTTGGGTGGCCCCAGAATATTAGCATAACAGCAGCCAGGTAAGGAAAAAAGAGCAACCAGCATGATTAACAAAAAGCTAATTTGCATAGCAAGCACATTTGTTTTTCCTTTGATTGTTAACTGACAGCTGTATAAAAAGCAAAGTTGCCTAGGCAAGTCAGCCTTTCCACAATATTGCTAATGCAGCAACATATACAGTACCCAGGCAGATTGGCAGAGACAGTCTCTGAATTTGAATCCTCACCATGTAGCATCTTCCCCATGAAGTCACATATTATTCCCCAAATCAAGGCCTGTGGGAAAGGCCCCTGACTGACAAAAGCCCAACTGTGCTTCTCGGGGTATCTAGATGAATAAAATTGAGCTTGGGAGACAAAGGAAAACAGATGCATGGACACCTAGAAGCAACATGTGGATCTGATAAGGAGGCAAGATTCCCTTTTCATGGTTATACCTAAAAAATCTAAGAAAAAGCTCAACCTCAGAGTCTCTCCTCTTCCCTAGAACAGCCAACCAACTAGTTCCATCCTTGCTGATCAATAACTGGAGCTCTTAGAAGAGTGACATTCTATATCTTGGCTTGAACAACAGCCACACAGAAGTGTTTAATTCATTGAACTGTATTCTCAATGCGTATTTATTAGAGTACAACAAAACTATTAAATGCGTAGCTGAACTTAAAAAATAGTATGTTCTCATTTACTACTATAGTCTCTAACTTAATGGAGAATATTGGGTACTTCGTATTTCACAATATAAAAGATGTGTCAAATATGACTCATTGGTGAGATGGATGGATAGAAATACAAATCCCAAATTAAGAATCAACATAACTGCCACCATTTTATGTCTATTAAAAGCTCCACTTTTATTTCTTTTCTTGTGGACAGGAATGCTTTCAGTTCATACTGCCAGCTCTACCTCATGCCATTGACCTCTTACGTGATGCCATTGTAAAAGTAAAGGAGGTGCATGATGAACTTGAAGATTTACCTTCCCCACCACCTCCTCTTTCTCCACCTCCTACAACTAGCCCCCATAAACAGACAGAAGACAAAGGGGTTCAGTGTGAGGAAGAGGAAGAAGAAAAGAAAGACAGTGGTGTTGCTTCAACAGAAGATAGTTCCTCATCACATATAACTGCAGCAGCCATTGCCGCAAAGGTAAGCCTTCTAAGAGAGAGACAGTTCTGAAGCACCCATTGGTGAATTACTGATTTCATCCTTCTTTTCATCTCATCCCTTCATAAGTTTAATACTTCCTTATTTTCCCAAAAATGGAACTGGAATATCCATTAAACTTATATCACTATGTGCTCTGTTCTGATATAGATTTTTTGTAAGCATTGAAGTTAGTGTGTGCTGAGGCACTAAAGATGTGCTATGTTGTAATGAACTTACAGCTGCAATAACCATGTGACCTTTAAGAACTCTTTGAATTTGTCGTTTTTATTAACAATACAATGATTATAGATGAAGAACATAAAAATTTAATAAATTCTTAAAGAAATAATACTCAGAAGTTAAAAGACCTCAGATAACTCAGGAAATTGGTTGGAAAAGATTAACTCAAAATTTTTGTCTGGTGTGGATATGCAAGCCTGTCATCCTAGTTACTAAGGAAACTGAGGCAAGAGAACTATATTACCACAACAAAATTTAAATACAAGAATTTTAAGCAGTTGAATTTTCCTTAAATAAACTTTGTTGAAATATTGGTCAACACAAATTATCCCAGCAGTATAGGGAGGAAAAGATATTTATATTTTAATTTAATAAAATAATAAATATTAGGATAGCCTCAAAGTTTTACAAATTTTCTTTGGATAGGTTTGGAAGTGAATATAGTATCATAAGGTGTTTCAGTAAATTTAGTCATCTTAAGCACATAACTTGATTTACATTATTATACACATCTAATAAAATCTATGTAATCTAACATCTGTAGAAAGTAACATATATCGGAGCCTGAAAGATAACTCAGCGGTTAAGAGCACTGGCTGCTCTTGCAGAGGACCTGAATTTTTCCCAGCACCCACATAGCAGCTAACAACCACCCATAACTCCAGTTCAAGGGACTCTGACGTCCTCTTCTGACCTCCGCAGGCATTGCATGACATGGGTGCACCTACCGACATGCAAACAATACACTCATACACATAAAAATAATAAATAAAATAATTTTTTTAAGTGAAGGTAATGTATATCATGTTTAGGAATAATAATCATTCATTAGTTGTTACTATACATGAAATTTTAATTGCTATATAAAGTTATTTTTAGGTCATATAGATACAAGAGTTATGAACATAAGTGAATTCTTGTCTGAGGACATACAGATTAGAATAATATAGAAATACTTTTCAGTTGTACATTTAGATAATCAATAGATGGTTGCTTTGTTGACCACTACATGATTCTGTCCTCAGATCAATCAATGATCCATTAAATCCTAATCATACTATTAAGTATTGAAGTTGTATATAGATTTTTTAATAGAACCAATTGGTGTAATAGGTTCATTTAAAATTCATATGTTCTTTCTCTTTTAATTAGAAGTGTAAAAAAAGACGATCAGTTTCTGTTGTAAAGAGAAAAAATCTTATCATTTACAACCAAAGCAGTTCTTTCATTCTAAGTTTAGAAAATTTGGGGATTTCATTGTTCCATTTATTTTCACCTGTTTTCCTTTTAATCATTTGCTTGTATGGTTTCATGTTTTCCTCTCACTGTTTTCATAATTGTTATGTGTTGTATGTTAGAAGCATCCATTCTACACCAGTCCTGCTGTTTTCATGGCACATGATGGGCAGCCCATCCCTGGTCTCATCAGTTATTCCCATCACGCAACAGGCAGTGCCGATAAACCGGTAAGACAACAGCTTTTGCACTAATGATTTTACATACACACACACACACACACACACACACACACACGTCCATATATTTATATAACAGTAATAGAGGTCAGGAAATTGAGAGGGAGTGGACAGGGAGAATATTCCATCAAAGAAACATTGTTTCCTTTGTGCCTAAATTGCTCTAAATCTTTTAAGATTCTATCATTTGTAATAAGGAACTTTCCTCACATGACTTTCAAGAAATTCATTGCCCCAGAAGTCTCTTTTTTTTTTTCCTTAGCAATTTTATTGCATATCTTTAAATGAATTGTTTGTCTTAGTTAAGATGGTTTCTTAAGGAGATTACCTTATTTCTTAAAAATCTGGAAAGATTGGATGCTGGAGTAATGACTCAGCAGTTAAGAGTACTGGCTCCTCTTGCAAAGGACCCAGGTTTAGTTCCGAGTACCCATATAGTAACTAACAACTATCCGTAACTCCGGGTCAGGAAATCTGATGCTCTCCTCTGTCCTCTGTTGGCACTGCATGGCATGGAGGCACTTAACACACATTCAGGCAAAACATTCATACACATAAAATAAAAATAAATGAATCAAAAAATTTTTAATATAGAAACACTGGTCAAGCTAATATTTAATTTGTATAACCTTGGTTTTTTCCACATGATTTTGCATCTCAATTTTATTTTCCTTCACTGTGTTCCCATTACAGTCATTTACAGAATACAATCTTTGAAAATTTCAAGATTGCTAATCTTTAGAAACATGTTTAAGGCTATTACTTTTTTCACTCACTGAAAGGCAAAATATGTTAATTATAAAAATTATTGAATATTAATCATTTAACAGTTATAATTTAGACCATGAATGTAAATCAGAAAATATCCATCTCAGCTCATACTATGTATATGAAATAAAAGGTACCAAAAAAAGAAAGCTAATCAAACTTTAAATAAACACTCCAAACTTAAGGTTAAAAAAAACAAGCCAACAACCTGGCACCAATGGTCTCTTTGGAGATAACAGTATCAGATGAATATTTTAATGTTTCTATTTCACAGGCCAATCTGGTTAAAAAGAGAAAAAATGGGTTAGTCAAAGGATGGGTAACAAATTTAAATGTTGTCTGGTATAAGTATTAATGATTTATTTTTCAAATGTACCAAATTTGAAGAATGTCTTTTTGAATTCTCATCTCATAAACTACCTATGGCCATTATTGAATAGGTTATAGGAAACCATTAGTGTTTTTCAAAATGAAATAATTGGAAGTTTTTGCATTATAATCAAGATTATAAGTTATTATATTCAAAGTTTTAGTTTAGTACATCACAAATTATTTGAGTAACTATATCTTTAGTTCCTTTGAGGATTGTACATAGCTAGTAACATTTGAAATGCATATGAAAGAAATTATCACATATGATGGGTGTTATAAATTATTAGGACCTAATTATCAGAAGGTACTAGTTTGAGAATAGCTACCAAAATGTTCTAAGTGGATATCCAAGTGGTATGCCCTAGGAACTTCTCATTTATTAACTGATATTTAATAATGCTTTGTAGTTAGTACCAGTATTGGTCATTTTATAACAGAGGGGTTTTTTTTCTTTCAGTGTATTTTTATTGAATTTGTGTGTATTTTGTACAATACATCTTAATCATATTTAGAGCCCCTCTTTCTTAACTGCTCCCCCATAATCCACCCACCAGATTTCATGCATTCTAGCATATATGACCTATCCAGTCATATTTGTGTATCTTGCTGTCTCTTGATGTGAGCTTATTCACTGGAGCCTGTTCAGCCAATCTAATGTCACTCCCTTCAAGAAGACCAGTTCACCCTCACCAAGCAGAGATCAGCTGCCCATAGTTCCTTGGCTAAAGTTAGGGCCTCCTGCCCATTTTCCCTAGTTCTATCCTGGTTTGGTTTTTTTTTTGTTGTTTGTTTGTTTTTTTTGTTTGTTTGTTATGTGTATGAGCATATTGCCTGTTCCATCCTGGGTGTTATATGCTTGAGTGTGCATGGGTCTTGTGCATATTGTCACCATTACTATAAGTCGTATGAGCAAGTTTCCAGAAGCCTGGAAGACTCAGTTTCCTTATGCTCATCACCACTCCTAGATCTTACAATCTCCACCTTCTCTTTCACAATGTTCCTTGAAGCCTGGGTGGGTGACCTTTAATATAGGAGTCCTATCCAGGGACACCACACTCTGCAGTGTCTTATTCTCTACACTTTAGCGAGTTGTGGCCTTCTATGTTCATGGCATTTCCCTAATTACAAAGGATGTTGAACACTTTTTAAGGTGTTTCTTAGCCATTTTTATTTCTTTTGAAAACTCTCTGTTCAGATCCATAACCCATCTTTTAATTGGGTCATTTGTTTGCTTGATTCTTTGTTTTTAGTTCTTTGTATATTCTGGATATTAATCTTCTGTGAAGATTTTCTCCCATGCTATAGATTTCCTCTTCACTCCATTGGTTGTTTCCTTTGCTGTACAGAAGTTTTTTGGTTTAAGGAGGTCCTAGTTGTCAACTGTTGATCTTAATTACTGAGCAACTGAAGTCCAATTTAGAAAGTCCTTCCTTCACCTATGTCTTGGAGGGTATTGCCTATGTTGTCTTACAGTTTCAGATTTCACGTCGAGGTCTTTGATTCATTTGGAGTTAACTTTTTTTTAGGGTGATAGATAAGGGTATGATTTCATTCTTCTGCAGGTGGAGATCCAGTTTTGCCAGCACCATTCTTTGAAGATGCTGTCTTTCTTCCAGTGTATGTTCTTGGAACATTTGTCAAATATCCAAGTGGCTGAAATTGCATGCACTCATGTTTGGATCTTCTATTTTGTTCCATTGATCTATGTGTCTGTTTTTGTGCCAGTATCATGCTGGGGTTTTTTTTTACTATAGCTCTGTAATATAGTTTGAAATCTGCTATGGTAATCCCCCCACCCACACCCATCATTGCTTTTTGTAATCAAGATTGCTTTGGCTATCAAGGGCCTTTTGTGCTTCCATATGAATTTTAAGATTTTTTTTCTAATTCTGTGAAGAATGTTCTGGGAGTTTTGATTGGCATTGCATTGAATATATAAATTGCTTTTGGTAAAATGATCATTTTCACAATATTAATTCTACCAGTGCATGATCACGGGAGATCTTTCCATCTTCTTATGTCTTTCTCAGTCTTTTTCTTCAAAGATTTAAAATTTTCATTGTAGGGATCTATAATGTCTATGGTTAGGTTTATTCCCAGGGGTTTTTGTTTAGTTTAGTTTTGTTTTTGAGTCTGGTATGAATGGAAGGGTTTCCGTGAATCTTTTCTCCAATTGTTTATTATTAGTATATAGTAAGACTACTGATTTTTGTAGGTTGATTTTGTAACTGCCTCTTTGCTGACAGTGTTGATCATTTCTAGAAGTCTTTTGGTAGACTTTTTTTCAGTTCATCCTCACCAAGCAGAAATCAGCTGCCAATAATTCCTTGGCTAAGGTTGGAGCCCCCTGCCCATTTGCCTCCTGGTTTGGTTTTTTGGGGGTTTTGTTTATTTGTTTGTTTGTTTGTTTTTAATGTATATGAGAGTATTTAGCCAGTTCCATCCTGGGTTTTATCTGATTGAGTATGCATTATATCTGCAAATAGGAATAATTTGATCTTTTCCGATTAGTACCCCTTTAATTTCATTCTCTTGTTTAATTTCTCTAGCAGGAGTTCCAAGTATTATATTGAAAAAGAGTGGAGATAGACAGCCTTATCTTATACCTGATTTTAATGGGAATGCTTCCAGTTTTTCTCCATTTAGAATGTTGTTGGCTATGGGCTTGTTTTTTGTAGCTTTAATATTGTTGGGGTATGTTTCTTCCGGTCCAATTTTCTCTACTACTTTTATAAATAAATGTTTGATTTTGTTGAAGATCTTTTCTGCATCTGTTGAGATGATCATTTGATTTTTGTCTTTAAATCCATTTATATGATTTATTACATTTATTGACTCATGTCTATTGAACCACCCCTGCATCTCTGAAATAAAGCTGAACTGATCGTGGTAGATGATCTTTTAGATGTGTGTCTGTATGTGGTTTGCAAGTATTTTTTGAGAAATTTTGCATCTATGTTCATTAAAGATATAGGCCTCTAATTTTCTTTTTAGTTTTGTCTTTACTCAGTTTTGCTATTAGAGTAATACTGGCATCATTGAAGGAGTTTGGGACTTAACCCTCTGTTTCTATCTTTTTGAATAATTTAAGTAGTATTGTTTGTAGATCTTCTTTGAAAGTATGGTAAATTCTGCTGTGAATCCATCTGGGCCTGGGCTTTTTTTAGTTGGGAGGCTTTGTATTACTGTTTCAGTTTCCTTTAAGCTGTTGATCTTTCTTGGTTTAGTTTGGTGGTTCCCATGAACTTAGAAATTCATCTATTTCTTTTAGGTTTTCAAATTTAATAGATTTAAAGTATTCCCTTCTGATGTTCTGGATCTTTTTGGTGTCTCTTGTGATGCTTCCCATTTCATCTCTGCTTTTGTTGATTTGGATTTGCTCTTGCTTTTGGTTAGATGGGTTAAGGGTCTGTATATCTTGTTTATCTTTTCAAAGAACCAGTATTTAGATTCATTGATTCTTTATATTTCTTACCTTTGTTTCTATTTCATTGATTTCTGCTCTGATTATTATTTTTTTCTCATCTATTGGGTTTATATCTGGTTTGTTTTTGCTTTTCCAAATTATTGTACCATTAACTCATTTATCCGTACTCTTTCTTATTTTTTAATGAGTTATGAATTTCCCTCAGGATTGTTTTTAATGTGTCCCAGAGGTTTTGTTGTATTGCATTACCATTTTCATTTAGTTCCAGGAATACTTTTATTTCTTTCTTGATTTCTTCTTCCACCCACTAATCATTCAGGAGTGCAGTGGGGGTTTCTTAGTTGTTTTTTGTTTTGTTTTGTTTTGTTTTGGTCTTTTTGAGACAGGGTCTCCCTATAGCCCCAGCTGGCCTGGCACTCACTTTGCAGACCAGGCTAGCCTTGAACTCACAGAAATCCACCTGCCTCTGCCTCCCAGGTGCTGGGTTTAAAGGTGTGCACCACTACGCCTGGCAGGAGTGCTGTGTTTAATCTCCATGAGTTTCTGTGGTTACTAGAGCCTCTTTTCTTGATGATTTTAAGTTCTATCACATTGTGATCTGATAGGACATATGGAATTATTTCAATATTTTTGGTATTTGTTGAGGTTTGTTTTGTGCTCCAGTATGTGGTCTATTTTAGAGAAACTTCCATGGACTGTTGAGTAGAACATATATCCTTTGGTGCTTGGGTGCAATATTCTGTAGATGTCTGTTAAGTCCATTTTATGTATGATATCATTTAATTAAGATGTTTCTCTTTTTATTCTTTAGCCAGATATGTGTATTGGAGACCATGGGATATTGAAGTCACCTATTACTGAGTTGTGGTTAATCCATACCTTAAAGTCCAATAGCCCTGTTTTGTTGTTGTTGTTGTTGTTGTTGTTCTTTAGTCTTTTTGAGACAGGGTCTCTTTGTAGCCCCAGCTGGCTTGGAACTCACTATGTAGACCAGGCTGGACTTGAACTCCCAGAGATTCACTTGCCTCTGCCTCCCAAGTGCTGAGCTTAAAGCCAGTAATACTGTTTTTGTGAAACTATGTGCAACAGAGTTTGGTGCATATGTATTCATGATTGTTAAATTTTCTTGGTCAGGTGTTTTCTTGATCAGAATGTAGTGACCTTCTTTATCTTTTTTGATTAATTTTAATTTGAGTCTATTTTGTCAGATATTGTAATAGCAACTACAGCCTGTTCTTCATGGCATGTGCTTGATTCCATCCTTTCACCCTAAAATGAGACCTATCTTTGGAGGTAAGGTGAATTTCTTGCAGAAAACAAATAGATTTTTTTAAATCCATTCAACTAGTCTGTGTCTTTTGACTGGGAGTTGAGGCCTCTTGATATATAGAATTATTATTGAAAGATGTGTATTGGATACTGTCGTTTTATTTTCTGTTTGTGTTCTTAGTCTTATTTTGTGTTTCTGTACTCTATACTTTCATTTATTTGCTTTCTGTAACCTTCTAAGTATGGTTATTTCTTTCTTTGGTCCTTTGTATTGCTTTGTCTATTCTCTATAGGGTTGGTTTTATGGACATGAATTCTTTAAGCCTATTTGTATCATGGAAGAGTTGTCTTTCCCAATTGACTATAATAGACAGTTTTGCTGGGTAATATATTGACATCTATGGTCATTTAGAATCAGGAATACTTTGCTCCAGGCTCTTCTGGCTTTGAAAAGTGATTCTGATATATTTTCTTTTATATATAACTTGTTTTTCTTTTGCGGCTTTGACTATACTCTCTTTGTTTTGTACAGTAACTGTTTTTAACTATGATATGCCATGGGAAATTTCTGTTCTGGTTCTATTTGATGTTCTGTATACTTCTTGTTTATGTATGGGTATGTCTTTCCTTAATTTAGGAAAATTTTCTTCTATAGCCCTGCTGAAGATCTGGTCAAGACCATTGACCTGGGATTCTTTTCCTTCCTGTATGCCTGTGATACATAGATTTGGTCTTTTCATGGTGTCGTACATTTCTTGCATATTGATTTCTGTCTCTTTAATTTTTTATATTCTTTCCTCTTGTGGTTTATCTCTTTGTTGTTCAGTCTTGATATTCTGTTTTCCATTTCATTCATTCTGCTTGTGAGACCTTCTCCTGCTGTTTCAAATTGACTTGTTGAATTTTTCAATTCCATCTTCATATCAGCTTGAGTTTCTTCAATATTTCTGTCTTTTGTAGATTACCTTTTCAAGTCCTTATTTATTTTTGTCATTTCATTCCATCATGTATTTGTATTTTCTTTCGCTTCAGTCAGAAGTTTGTTCCTATCCTCTCTGAGTCTTTGCGTTTTTTGTTCATATGTTTTTTTAAAGTTGTTGAATTCTTTAATCACATTTATGGTTCTTTTAAATTCTACATCCTGGAGTTCCTCTGGGTGGTTCTCATTGTAGTACTTTTCTGTCATGGTGCAGTGACCACAAACCAAGCCTGATGGGCTTAGGGACCCCGAAAGATAGAAATCAGGACACAGGGAATGCAGCGGTCTATGTGCCAGTGCATGTTTATTGTGAACTAAAGCAAGCTTATATAGGAATCAGATCTGGAGTAACCAAGGAATAACTAAGGATACATCACTAAACAGAAAGTAACCAAGGAATAACCAAAGATACATTATGTTACCACCAAGAATATATTACTTCATCAACCAAAACTCACACAACATTTACAGTATCCAAGATTCAGCTACATAATATTTATAATATCTTAGATATAAGGTGCACTGTTTGTGATTACTCTTAGCAACTACTATAATTCATTATTTCTGTACAGAAACCAAGCTAATGGTGCTGAGAAACTCTGGTGTCCATAAACTGAAACAGAACTCTTTAGTTATGTTTCCAAGACTGCCAATTAATCAGGGAAGCATAGCCTGTCAACTCGGACCACAGAAGCAGAGAGCAGGGAAACTCCCAGGGTGGAAGCATTCTTTCTCCAATGCTTAAGTCAAGGCAAGCTGCCACAGCCTGATGCAGCAATGGCTGTGCCCGTAATAATAGCTCCCAACACTTTTCTGCAGGACTTGTGGGTTTTGGTGGGGGCATATTCTCATGGTTTTTCATATTATTTGTGTTTTGCATTGTTCTTTGGGTGTATGGATTTCTTTTGTTGGGTATATGTCTAATATGAACTTCTAGTCTGCCTTTGTTTACTTGAAGTTTGGTTCTGTTTGCACTGTTGATGTAACTTGGTTGCTTTCTGGTCAGGTATTAGTGGTTAGTTGTTCTATGCTTAGGGTTCTTTCTTTGAGGGACAAGATGGTTCCAAACTGATCAGTGAAGAGCTTTCCAGCAGGTCATAGAGGTCTAGGCCCAATTCAAGATTATGGGGATCCAGTGGCTGGGCTCTGGCAGGCTAGTCAGGAGGTCTCAGGCAGGAAGATCAGGAGGGTGCTTAGGTCCAAGGGGAAGTGGAGACCGTGTGGGGAGGTTCTAACTAGTAATGCAGAGTAGGTATAGGCCCTGAAGCAGGAGACTATAACCTGTCTTTGTGCCTGGGGATCAAGACGCAGTGGGTGGGGTTGGGGGTTAGGAGTCTAGTCCAGAGGTTTCAGGTGAGAAGACTAAGAGTGACCTAGGTCCAAGGCTGGAATGGGTGCAGGGAATCAAGCCCACGTGGGCCAGGCCTCACTTACCAGGATAGTCTGTAAGTCTCAGGCAGGGCGATCAAGAGAATGCCTAGGGCTAGGTGGTGGTAGGGATAGCATGGGGAAGGTCTAAGTAGCTAGGCAGAGTAGATGTGGTCCATGAAGCAGAAGGACATAACTAGTCTTGGGGGATTGGTTGGTTGGTTGGTGGGGTTTTTTTTTGAGACAGGGTCTCCCTGTGCCTCTGGACCTAAGTGCTGGTATTAAAGTGGTGTGCCATTGCACCCAACCAGAGACTTTTTTTTTAATTGACTTACTTTTTAAAAACTTCCTTTTCTAAATGATAATAAGAGCCATATATCAGTCATATAATGCTCTTATTTTTCATACCTGGCATTCATAGGAAAAAATGAAAAAGAAGAAAGATAATAAGCATTAAAGAAAAGGAAGGCCTTTAATATTTTTGATGCTTCTTAATATAAATATGAATACATTGTTCAGGACATAAAGAATTTGTAGCCAAGTTAGAGTTGTGCTTATTATTATTACTGTACTTTCCTAAGTATTTTTCTGTTTCTTATACTCAAAAAGAGAAACCTGATTTATGTGCTGACTCCTCACTAGGTAGGTACTAGTGATTTGATTACTACTTGTTGCTAAACACTCTTTCCTGCCTGCCCAGAAGACCTTTCCCATTTCCTTTTTCTAATAGTCACTACATATATTCCCATCATATAGTTTGGGTGGGTTGGCCTTAATATAATTGGCATTTCTTTTTCTTCTTTCCACAGTTATTATTTCAAGTAACACATAATTTAAGCCAGTCAGAGCCATTGTGACATTTGTGACCATTTCATTTAGAAAAACAACATCAACAGTTCTCCCCTTGGGTCTGTGACCTCCCTGGCCTTGGAGTTTGAACATGTTTACAGTACCAGGCATGAATTCCCTTCTGTGGAGCAGTCCTCAAATCCAGTCAATGGAATAGTTGTTTACTCCATCAACAGTGTTGCCACTATTGCACTAGCATGTACATCATACCTGGCAGGTTGATAATATAACCTATAGAGTCCAGTGCTGAATAAGACCACTGATGTTTTTTCTTCCAAAGTAGCCTGGATATCACCATCCAGCACTCTGAAAACTGGCCAGCAGGGAGAGCTTCCTGATCAATTCCAGACTGATTTCTCTGTGTCCTGCAACCGAAGTGTGTGGTATCTTCCACCGTAGGTCTTACCATCTAGTTACGGTGGGAAACCAAGATCGATGGCAATAGGCTGTATTTTTGGGGGGTGTCACTGGGGCCTCCATTACCAGTAACTCATAGGGAGATAGCCCACAGGTTTAGCTTATTGTTGTTTGTCGGAGAATTAAGAAGTATGGTTAGGTTATTTGATGTTTCTGACTTTTAAATGTAAACTCTCAGAGCTACAAATATTTCTCTTGAAACTGCTTTCATACTATTCCTCATGTTCTGGTAAATGGTAGTTATATTTTCATTTGATTCTAGGGATTTTCTTTTTAAGTTTATTTCCCTGTTCTATTCAGTGACTCACTAATCATTCAAAAGTCTCCTTAAGTTTGTTTACTTTTTGTGCTTATTTTACTGTTGCTTTCTAGTTTTCCTCTATTATGATCTTATAAGATACAAGGTGTTTCAATTTGATGTATATGTTTAGACTTGCTTTATGATAGTACCTTATTTTATTAATGTGCTGTATTCACCTATATATAGGGTAATAAAATGATCTAGTTTGTAGAAGATTTCATAAACTACTAATAAAAATGTGTATTTCACAGCTAATGGGCAGGACATTCTGTAAATGTATGTTCTGTGATGCAGTTTGACTCCAAGGTTCCTTATTAATTTTTGTCAGAACAAAATTTCCTATGGATGGGCTATTGAAATCTCCCCGTTGTTATTGTATCTCAGGCTATCTGTTCCTTTATTTCTAGAGCTGTTTTTTTTTTTTTAATTGAGCACACCAATATTCAGTGTGCATTTCTTTACAATTATTTCTTGTTGGTGGGTTATTCTGTTTATTGGTGTTTAATAACCTTCTTAATCTCTTCTCATTAACTTTGGCTTGAAATATTTTTGGTGAAATGTGAGTATAGATGCTCCATATGGCCTCTGGATTCCATTTGCTTGGAATCCTTTACCACCCTTTCACTGTCTTTCTGTATTTGTATTTGCCAACAAAGAGTGTTTTTGTAAACAGCAAGCAGTTCAATTGTCTTTTTAAATCCAATCAGTCAGCCAATCAGTGCCTTTTGAAAGTTAAGACCATTCACGATTAGAGTAATTGATACATTAGAGTAATTAGAGTAATTGATATGTTGATTTCTGCACTTTGTTTTCCAAGTTGTATTGAGTAGACTTTGTTCTTTTCTGTCTGTTATTTCTCTTAGAATTTTGCTGATTTACTGAGTTGATATTGTTTGATTCTTTCTTAATTCACCTTTGTTTATCTATTCTTTTAATAGAATATGCCCTTTCCTGAGCTCTCATGATTTTGAGTGTCTTTCTTCTTCTATTTTTAGGTTTCTTTTAGATGTCTTCTTCAATGCTGGCTTAATAATAATAAATTGCTTTAATTTCTCCTTTTTGTAGAAGGCCTCTTTCTCCGTAAATATAAGAAATTCTTCCTATATATAGTAAGTAATCTTTGTTGGTAACTATTTATTTTTAGGGTTTGAACTATTCCATGTTCTTTTGACCTTTAGAGTTTTTCCTGAAAAGTTGGTTATTCTTTTGAAGAGTTTGCCCTATATATAACTCAGTGTTTCTGTCCTACAGTTTTCAGTGTTATTACTTTGTTCTAAACTCCTGCCATTTAACTATGGCAGAGTAATTTTTTGCCCATGTCCATTTGCATTTCTAAATACTGCCTGTATTTGGATGTTCCTATGTATCACTACATTTAAGAAATTTGCTGCTATACATTAATTCATCAAGTTTTCTGTGACTTTAGCATGTGTCTCAACTCACTCTTCTACAGAAAAGACTGAATTAAGTGAGACTAAGTGGTCTCTGAATCACCTCTCAGGGTTCTGAGTTTGTTTATTGTTGATCCCCATACACACCTTTATTACTATGTTAATGTCATAATCTTCAGCCTCATCTTTAATTCCTGATATTTTTATATTTGACCTAATCTATTGGTAGTGCTTTCCATTTACTTTTTTATTTGAGTTATTAAAATACTCATTTATAATATTTCATTTCTAATCTCTAGCTCTTGGTGGAATATTGTATCGAATTTTTGGCTTTCTTACTTTCTTGATCTACTTTCTGTCCTCTTTGAGGTTACTGATGATTTTTCAAATTAGACTTTTGAATTCTTCAACTGGTATTTCAACCATTTTGATAGCTTTCATTGTTGGGGTTTTTGTTATATTTTGAGTACTTTTTTGGTTTTGAGTTTTCATTATATACAATGATTTTCCATGGCACTGTTAAATATGAGGAATTCACACAGTATAAGTTGTTCGTTGATCACATTTTCCTCATGCCCATCCCTTTCTTACCCTCTTCCCTATTAGTCACCTTTGTTCTGACAGTTTCACTTCTACTATATTCATGTCATATATGTACATATGGACATGATTTTATGTATCTATATAAAATCTAGGTAACACAAATAAGAGAAAACACAATATTTGTCTTCTGAAACTGGTTTGATTTCCTTAATATTGTTATCTTCAGTTGCAGCTATCTTCCTCCAAACAATATAACTTTATTCTTTATAGCTAAGAAACTTATGTTGTATATACACATCACATTTCTTTACCCTTCCTCCATTGTTGGACCACTTAGATTGGTCCAGAATGTAGCTAATTTTGAATAGTGCTGCAATAAACATCGATGTGAAAATATCTTTGTGCTATATTGACTTAAGAATATTTTGAATACATGCCTAGGAGTGGTATAACTAGATCATATGACATGTGTGCCTGGGAAATGCCCAAACATTGGCTATATTTCATCATATGTCTCAGGAATTATGATATGGAGAAGGCAAATCTAACTAAAGCAATCTGCATGGAGAGGTGGGAGGAGCCAGGGGTACAGATACAAACTGATCTTTCCTTACTTTGGCCACATCAGTTTCTAGCCCAACCCTGCTCATATTCACACACAACTGTTCTTCCAAGAGCTCAAACCAC
Source organism: Nannospalax galili (assembly GCF_000622305.1). Lineage (NCBI taxonomy): Eukaryota > Metazoa > Chordata > Mammalia > Rodentia > Spalacidae > Nannospalax > Nannospalax galili. Next base: position 2,556,889 of record NW_008355157.1, read on the forward strand.
TGTTCTAAAATGGGAAGCATCCTCTGCTTCCCTCTGTAGCACTGCCCATCTTTCCCACCTGGTATATGTTTCCACACATCGGCACCCTAGTTACAACCAGTTTCCTGTGCTCACTCTGATTCTTGGAGTGATTGCTCATTTAGCTAAAAAGGAGAGCCTGTTAGAACCTGGAGATTTAACAAGACAGGGTCCACCATCCTCCTGTTCATGAGGTTTGACTGTACAACACTTTTAAAATAGCTATGAATATTATGGGACTACCCAACCACTCTAATTGGATTTAAGGTCTGCTTCATAGGATGGAGCCCATACCTGACACTGGTATCAGGCTTAGGAAACTGAGGCTAGACTGGTCAAGGGACATAGAGGAAAACCTAATTCTGGTTTTCTGCTAAATAGTTACTATACCAAACTGATTGCTAATGACATTGTTATCCTCATAGATTAATGCATCTCTCAACTTTCACCAGAGAAACTGCCTTATGTAGAAGATTGTGATTAACATAGAAATCTACAAATAGCCGATGTGCATAAAACAAGAGGCTGCAGAGTGCTTATCCCAGACTAGGACACCTGTGTCAAATTTCTGCTTCCCAAGGTTCAGGAACCATTGTAGAAGAGGGGGTTGGGAATATTGTAAGAGCAGAGGTTGGATGACCATAGGAAACCAGTTTTCCAGACAGCTGATCCGTTGCTCATATGAACTCACAGCAATAGTGACAGCATGCACAAATCCCATGCAAGCTCAAACAAGACAAAAATCCCAGCATAGACATTTGGAAGTGGGTAAGAAATTCCAACCCAATCTAAGAAAATGTTGGCAACTAATGACTGTTAGGAGAAGGAGAGACAGTCTCTTTCAAGGATGGAACTCTTGGTAGGTAAACCAAGCTCCAGTAGATGGACCCACACTGAAGGATATTTGGGGACACAAATTAGACTCTATAGGCCATATATAAATATATTTATTATATATAATGAATACATTAAGTTGAGTTAGGGGTAAATAAGAGGAGATGCAGATGGGGCAAATAGGGGAGGGGATCTAAATACCATCAAATTATATTACATGGAAATCTCTCAAAAAAAAAGAAAAAAGAAAAGGCCCTTCCTCATCCCCCACAGTATAGGTAAGGAAACTACGAAGTGTAGGGGACCTATTCTCCATTGTGTACTTGCTGCAAGGATTATGTCTTTCCTATCAGAAACTCTTTTTCCAGTTTTAGGTTATGTGCCTATGGAGTTCATGGAGACTTTCCTTCATCGTTTTTCTTTTACTTTTTTTGATTTGTTTCTATTGAATTTTTGTGTGTAAAATACAGAACATCTCAATCAATCTTAATCATCTTTATACCCCCTTCCCCACCAATACCCTCTCATAGCCCCCCACTGGAATTCATACATTTTTGTCATTTGTGTTAAGGCCTATTGTGTCAAGTTAGTGTTCCCAGATGTTCCTTGGTGCAAGTTCATTTACTGAGGTCTAGTCAGCTTATCTAGAGTCCCTTGCATTAGGAAGATCAGCTCTTCCTCACCTAGCAGTAATCAGTTGCCAATATTTCTTCAGCTAAGATTGGGGTCTTCTATCCAACAGACAAATATCCTAGTCACCACTCATCAGAGAAGCTTCTTTTGAACCAGAGACTATTACCAGGTATCACAACTGGTCACACACAGACATTGTCTATGAATTTCCCAGGCCAAGTGACACATCCACAGTGCAACCTCTACACCAATGCTCATGGAACATAGAACAGGGGTAAAGAGGACACTAATGAATCTCTCAATTCTCATTATTGAAGCTCCCTCATACATCAGAGGTCCAGGAACACAAAAGGTCACAAATAACCAAAGCATAGAGAATATGAGTCTGCAGAATGCTGAGGAGCTTTGGGCAATTGATAAATTCTGAGGGAGTGAGAGTCACTGTTCTTTAAGGGTGTGACCCCTGCTAGGTCAACTGTGCTCCAGGGGATGGACCCACACCAAAGACTAAATTGGGCAACACAAATTGGAATTGATGGACTTTGAAAAAGACTCTCCAGAGCTCCTAATTTCTTTTCAAATAATATATACTACACCAAACTCTGAAACCATATATTAGGTTATCACTGAAAACTTTACAAATATTTTGCATGCATAAAGATATATACTGAAATTATTTATTAATATTTTAATATAATTATATGTAAATATAAATACATGCATTCTAAAAGACATTTTAAATAGTACTTTCTCTTTTAACTGACCCTCCTTTTACTGACCCATATTATATACTTTTAATTTTTCTTCTTATTATTTATAGCAAGTTTGAAAGGGTGGCTTACAGTAGAATCTACTTATTTCAATTATTTTGACTGTTGCCTTGGTAATAATTTTTGAATTTCCCTTTAACATCTTTTCCTTGGTAACCTTCATAGGTGTGCAATGACTAGTGATACAGTTCATTTCAGGCTAATGTAGCTGAGAATTATGTTAGGCATCATAAACTTTTAAAATCTGATATGCTTTTTTTGAAAATAATTATTTTTGTATTTAAAAGAGTTACTCTTTCGGGGCTGGAAAGACTGCTTTTATGAGCACTGGCTGCTCTTACAGAGGACCCGGGTTTGATTCCCAGCACCCACATGGTGGCTAACAACTGTCCATAACTCCAGTTCCAGAGGAATTTGACACCCTCTTTTGACTTTCTAGGCATTGCACAACACAAGTGCACTTACACACATGCAGGCATTACACACATACACATAGAAACAAAAAAAGAGTTAGTCTTTCTTTACACATATATAAAAATGAAAGTGAGTGAACGTGCAGAAGTAAAAGTTTGTAGTATCATGTTATCACATCAGTGCAGAAACATTCTGTGGTAATGCTACAGATATAGAATGACCATTGTGTGACTTGGAGGTTATGGAGAATATTGTGCTGTGAACAGTAAGGCTCTTTTGAAAAATAAACAAAAAAAACCAAAGTTGGGGGACATAGGGAGATGGAGGTGGATTTGAGAGGAGATGGGGGGTAAACATGCTTGAAATATACTGGATTGCTCCAAGAATTAATAAAAGTATTATTTAAAATATATATATAGGTGTGTCTTGATCAAAATTTCACATTACTAAATGGCAAAGTCATTATACAAATATGTACATATATTTTCTTCCTAACCATGATATTGGACCTCTTCTCATTAAAATATTTCATCATGTATTTGTCAGAGGAAAAAAATGTAAAAGTAAAGTTTTCTGTATCAAGTATTAGATGTGTTCTTACCTGATAAGTCATACCAAGTATATGAGAGCTGAGCAGCAAAGAATTACAAACAAAAAAAAGATGTGGGCAACAATTTCCTATGTTGATAACCTTTCGCAGCATTAAACTGTAGCTGTTCTTGTTTAGATTCCAGACTCCATCATTTCCCGTGGTGTTCAGGTGCTCCCACGAGACACAGCCTCCCTCAGCACTACTCCTTCAGAATCGCCTCGTGCTCAGGCTACATCTCGCCTTTCTACAGCCTCCTGTCCAACACCAAAAGTAAGTACAGTTCCTTGCATCTTACATTTTCTACTACAGAATCCAGGAAAACTATCTGATATCCCCCTGCTTGTCAAGGTTGGATTGCATGTGAAATACTATTAAAAATGAATAGAATATAAATGATCGTTACCACCTGTTGTTACACAAATTGTCTTATTAGTACAATAGATTTTTCATAGAGTATGCCTACTCCTACATCACAGGTAAAGGTATTATTCCTGTTCCTTTATTGTAGACCTGTCCTTTTTTAGGAAATTCATCAGTGTAGATATAAAATTTATCTTTTTATGCTGATGACGAATTTATTTTTTTGGTCAATAAACAGCAATATTAATAAAATACCATCACAAATGGGAATTTTAAAAAAATTCCGGCTGGGGTAGCTCCCTGCTCTAGTATCATTCCAAATTTTTTCAAATGTGTTCAGCTTGGAATGTTGCTGCCTATTATTTGGAAACAAAACTAAATTTGTTAGAAAGAAAGTTTTAATGCCAACCTTTGGGGGAGGGAGGGACTTTCTTAATCTTTACTTTTTATAATCTGTCATTGAATTGTGGTGGGGAAAGATTAGATACTATTAGCTGCCTAACATATTCTGTGTATGACAAAGTAACTAACAAACCTAACTACAGTTGTGAGTACTTTCTGCTGCAATGTCTCCTCTATGGGTAAATTATGCACTTGTTCTTTTAAGTTCTCTGTGTGATGAAACCAATATTGTTATCAAAACAACTAAGTGTGATACTCTCATTTAATAAGACATGATGTTAGATGTCAAGCTATTTATTAAATTTATTCTAAGAACATTACAATTAATTTTTCAAGCTGTGGCCTTTTCCCCCTACAATCAGATTTAAATACATATATTACTATCTCAATTCCAACTTTTCTGTTTTATGAGTTATAATTGCATTTGACTAGAAATTATCTCAGACAGTTTTTAATGTAGATAGTATAGTTTTGTTATACATTATATGATAAAAGATAAAACATTCTTAGCAAAAATCTTCATGGTAGTATTTTTCTACTTGGGTATCATTGAATTTATATGTATTTCAAAAATAAATATCAAAATAAATAGTAATTAATTTTATTATTTAAAAATTGAGACTGAGTCAGGTGTGATGGTGCACGCCTTTAATCCCAGCACTTGGGAAGCAGAGGCAGGAGAATCTCTATGAGTTCTAGGCCAGCCAGGTCTACATAGTGAGTTCCAGGCCAGCTGGGGCTACAGGGAGACCCTGTCTCAAAAGACTAAAAAAAAAAATTAAGAGAGACAGAGAGGGACAGTAAATCTTCAAAGAGGAAGTCTAATAACCCTCTATACATAAAATATGTGTTAGTACCATTGGGTACCAGTAATATTTACTATAAATGAAGATGTAATGTTCCTAAGATCTGAATCACATAGAATATCTTATCCCTGTTATTACATCACTAAACAGAGTAATGTATGGTGCATTCACCCACCACAATTCAGTGACTAAATTAAATTCTGACTGTACACCTAGACTTTAAGGTCCAGGAAATAATTAAAACTAAAAGTTACGTTCACTGTAAGATGTTTAATCTACCACATATTAAAACCTAATGTCTGGGGCTGGAGAGATGGCTCAGAGGTTAAGAACATTGACTGTTCTTGCAGAAGACCTGAGTTCAAATCCCAGTACCCACATGGCAGTTAACTGTATGGCAGTTAACTGTCTGTAACTCCAGTTCCAGGGGATCCGACAGCCTCTTCTGTCCTCCATGGGCACTGTACAGCATGGGTGCACTTACTTACATGCAGGCATAACACTCATACACATAAAATAAAAATTAAAAAAATAGAAAATAAATTTTTAAAAACCTAACTTCTGAAAATATAAGACTACTCAAGAGAGCATATGTGTTTCCTTTATGTACTGCAATCAAATATTTTTGGAAATACTTGAGGCTAAATTTAATTGCCTCAAAAGTTTGTATTTTATTTACAAAGAGAATATTAAATCAATTTTAAAAATTACTTGTATTTTCAAACTCACCAAAGTAAAATTCTAAAACTAAAATATTTAATATTTATATAAGTAATATGTTTACTGCATAACATTAATGGAGCAAATAACTATTTTGATATTTTTTATTAGTTAATACTTAGATGTCCATTACCCAAACTGATTACAAGTTCATATAAAGCACTGTATTTTTATATAAGAAAGAGTATATTATTTTAGAAAAAATTTAGCAGTACTAGAATATATGCCTTAAAGATAAAATTATTAGCTTGATGTGGTATCTCATGCCTGTAATTCCAGCATTGGAGAAACTGAAGCAGAAGGATTACATGAGTTTGAAGCCAGCTTAAGCTATATAGTAAGTTCTAGGCCAGCCTGGGTTACAGAGTGAGACCACATTTCAAAAACAAAAGAAATCAGAAAATTGAAAATTTTTTCCATTAGTTTCATTTTTTGAATAAATCTTAAATGTTGGGTTAAAATAATGTAAAAAGAGAAACTATTTTGAATTTTGTTATTAAGAAGGAGTGAAGATTATAAGATCTCTCTAAGCACTAATATTCCAACAGGGACATGAAATATGAATGAAAGTAAAAAATGAATTTTTACCTAGATGGAGATTTTAGAAGTTATATTCAGCAATAATAATCACTTTAAAGGCATTTGTCACCAGTCCACAACTCTCAGGGTAAACCTCTCATTATTATACAAATTTCTAATTCATTGATCAGCATCTGATTTCAAATGTTGTTTTTAAGTATGGCTTCATGTTCCCATTTCCTGAATCATTTCCAAGTCATGCATAGATTTCTGCATTTTAACTTTGTTCTAGATTAAGTATTTATTTTAATTTAATTTTTCAGCATAAAAATTGGGGACAGAAAGGAAGTAAAAAATGATTGAGTCTCAGGTTTCTAATGAAGATATGGGTAGATGATTTTATTAGCTGTATTATGATATAAAAGAGAAGTAACAAATTTTCAATCTGAGGTATGTATACAATATCCAAGGAATGTTTTTCTATACAAAATTGAAAGTACATCTTAAATTTGACATTCTGATATTTAATGCATCTTGGTTGTAATATTTATAATTTAGAACATCTTATCCAACCCTATAGAAATCACCTTTTTAGGTTTCAGATTAAGCATGTAGTCTGTCATGTACAGAAACATACGTGCAAATAAATTTTCTTTGCATGAGAAATACAATACAGTCTTGAATGATCAGCTTTACAAAGCTCACTTGACCTGGTAACAGACCTGGATTCCAATACTTCCTTCTCTACTTAGTAACCTCATTACATTAAGCAAGTTGCTTGATGTTTCTGACCTTTGTGTCTATTTGAGACTGATATTACCTGTCTCCCAAACAAGTTTATTTGTTAAATAAGTCTTTGCCTTGTGATAGGAAAGCAATGCTGAGCAGCTAGACAATATCTCCTGATTTTACAAACAATAAAATAGGCAACTACAAATTATAATAAAGTATAATTAAATGATATGACTTGTCAACAGGAGTACAAAATATTTGGGAAGTAATCTTTAGAAGCATCAACTGATTTTAAAAACTGAAATGGAAGATTTTTTGATGTAACTCAGTAGTAGAGTACTTATCTATCATGTAAGTCCTTGGGTTCCATCCCTAACATTGAAAAAAAAATCGTGATAACACATACCTATAATCTCAGCATTCAAGAAGCAGAGACAAGAATATCTTCAGTTCAAGATGACCAGCCTAGGCTATATAGTGAGACTGTGTCTCAAAAACAAAATAAAAATGGTTATGATTGAAACCTAATAATTTCATCCTTTCTTTCTATACATTTAAGGGCAGTATTTAAGCAGAAAGACATTCCATCTATTTGCATATGTTTACTAATTTCTCTAGGTAATGACAATATTAAAAATCAGTTGAGAGATGGTTCAGCAGTTCAAAGGGCTTACTGCTTTTCCAGAAGACCTGAATTTGGTTCCCAGCACCCACATTGGGCAACATACAACTGCTTCTAACTCCAGCTCAAGAGGATCCAGCATATCTGGCCTCTGCAAGTAACTATGCTCATGTGCACATACCCACATACTGAAACACATAAATATACATCATTTTAAAGAATAAAAATATTTTTAACTTTTTTATACTTAACATTTTATACGTGTACTTCATATTCTATCCTCAGTTGTTCTTTGATCTGTTGATATTCTTCCAACTATAATAAGAACAAGGTCTGTCTGTGTGTAATGTAAACTGTTTTGTTTTGATTTTTTGTGGTTCACTCATCACAATACAATGAAGACATTCATGTATTAAAAGATAACAGGTCTTCTTTCATAGAATGACATTTTCTCCAGCAAATATTTATTTGGTGAAATAAATAGCAGAGTATTTTTTAATGAGGAAATTTTCTTTTTATCAGGAATTTTCTTCTATGAATTCTTACTGAAATGAATGCTGTTCCTCTTTGTAACAGTGAAGAATCTTTTAAGAATAAACTTGGGCTTTTTGATTTTCACAAATAGTGTTTAAGCCAAAGAAATCACATGTTAAGTAGATTCTTTTTAAAGAAATGTAGGCAGTATTTAGATCACTCAAGCTGTAAAACAATGACGGTCTTCCAAAAAATTATTTGATGAAAGAATCATTCAACAATAGCGAATTTCTCTTTTTAAATGAGCACAATTGACAACTTCTATCCATGCTGATTTTCATTTGTGAAGACCAGTAGCATCTCTAGAAACCCGATGAAGAGCTTGAGATAGAAAATAATGACCAGAGCAAAAGAGGAAAAAAGAATGAAATGTCATTCACCATTCCCTTTGAATAGTCAGATAAAGAATATTTTAAGGATCAATTTTATTATCTTTGTATTCCCCAAACATCTGAAGTTTAACTTTTATAAGATAAATATAGTCTACAGAAAAGAATGTTGTGGTAGGTAGGAAGAAAAAGAATTTTGTACCCAGAATATTGTTTCGTTATGCTTAGAAAGAAAATTATAAACACTATTAATACCCAATTGAATAAAATTTATGAGGTTATTTAAATGCATATAATTAAAATCTGTAAGTGAATGCCATGTTCCGTTAATATATTAGTGTCTAATCTTGCACTCAAACAAAATGCAGAATTAGGGCTTCTTTTTAGGTTTCTATTTTTTGTTCTTTTTTTTTTTTTCTATTTTTTGTTTGTCTTTTTTTTTTTTTTTTTTTTTTCCTGTCTTTTTGAGACAGGGTCTCCCTGTAGCCCCAGCTGTCCTGAAACTCACTGTGTAGTCCAGGCTGGCCTTGAACTTACAGAGATCCGCCTACCTCTGCCTCAAAAGTGCTGGGGTTTGTCTTTTTTAGACCAGGTTCCCTTGTAGCCCCAGCTAGCCTAAAACTTGCTATGGAGAACAGGCTGGCCTCCATCTCACAGAGATCTCACAGAACCTGTCTCTGCCTTCAGAATGCTGATATTAAAGGCGTGTGCCACCCAGCTAGGTTTCTGTTTCTTGAGAAACAGGAGTTAGATCCATGGATAAAGCTCAGTGGTGAGGACCAGAGTTCTGACTCCCAGCATTCACAGAAGAGCCCAGTAAGCATGGCAACCCACCTACAGTCCCACCATGTGGGAGGCAGAGACAAGGGATCCCCAGAGCAGGTTGGCGGGCTAGTCTAGCCAAATCAGTGAGCTCTGGATTCAAACAAAGAGATCCTGCCTCAACATAATGTACAGAGCAATTGAAAAAGACATCTAATTTCAACCTTAGGCCTCCACACACATGCATGTGTACCTGCATGAACATGTGTACCCACACATATTTATTTGAACATGTACACACATGAACACATACCACACACACATACATATATACTCAAAAAATAGAAAGAAATAAAAAAATTATATTACTTTAGATGAACTGTTCTTTTGCACTCAGAGTCTTCAGTGTGTGAATCTGAAAGGCAATGTGATTTCCTTTACCTGTAAAAATGACATTATTAATCCAATACTATATTTTATTCCCTATGAGAATTTCCCTCGTGATGTTCATTTTTAAAAACACTTCCACATTGTCACCATTTTCCCTTTGAATAGCAGAGTTGGTTGATCATGTGATATATTTAGTTCATTGGCTAAATCTATGATTCACAAGTCTGTTTGGTCTTATTGAGCTGCTATGCCTAAATTAAGATACTGACTGATGCTCAAAAATTATTTTCTACTATTTGTAAGCATGTAAACAAATATGGAAACTCCCCTAAACATCAGTTTTCTTAGGTTTTGTTTGAAATTATTTCAACTGTAGCATGTTAATATATGTTCAACTGTTAATGACTTAGAAATTTATGAGTTCTTCATATAGAATCAACAAACAGCAAAAACACTGAAAAGGACTGAATTAATGTAATAAAAATATATCTTTTAACAAATAAATTTTTTTCTTATGCTCAGTTAACTACCCTACTTGAGGGATATTAAACAAGGCTATTAGCAACATGACTGATCAAATCCAGGAATTCTCAAATTTTATTGATTCTACACCCCTACTTTTTAAAATTAGTAAGGAATCTAAAGATTCTGTTAACATGGATACATCTAGCAGTATTTATTGTGTCAGAAGTTAAAATGCAGACTTTTTATAATTACTTACTTATTGACTTTAAAATAATAATAAACTTTTACTTGTTAACATAAATCTTGTTTTTATTTTTTAAAAACCTGCTTTCCAAAACCAAATGCATATATTTTATATATATTGAAAAGAATGGCATTGTTTGCATTTTTTTCAAATTACTATTGTTGGCTGGCTTTACAGACTGGATTATTATATTTGCTCTTGTATTTAGTCATTGTGATATTTAATTTAGTTGAAGAATATGAAAAAGAAAACAAATCCAGCCTCACAAACCTATATAGTTAAAAAATATTAATACTTCTGGTAACTGTGGATTTTTTAAAAATTGCACATCAAATATTTATAATTGTGTTTAAGGTTACTTGAAATGTAAAACCTATAACCTTGTATAGTACCATTCCTTTACATTAAAATCCACTTGTGTGTCTTTTTTTAAATATTTTATTGAGCTTTTTTGCATTTCATACAGCAGTTCTTAATCAAATTCAGACCTCCTCCCCCATCCAGCCCCCCACCATCCCCCACCAGACCTCATGTATTCCACCAGTCAAGCATTTGTACCCAGATGTCCCTTGGTGTGTCTTTACTTTGAGTGGATCTTTTCCCCAGGAATAATTTTGGAACACATGTATCGGTCATTTGAAATTATACATTCTTCCTAATGTTAACATAGTTCATCATAAAAAGAAATCATCTTTGCTAATATAATCCCTTGGCTCATCTAAAATTTCTCAAGCCTATAGTTGCAAATACATATTTTCTTTAAAATGTCCAATTTTTGTTTAGAAGCTAGTATTTGTCAAAAAAAAAAAAACAGCAAATATTTCAGGTTTCTTTGAATTAATAGTCTTACAGTTCATTTGTAAAAATATCTACTAAACATCAAAATCTGAACAATCTTACTTTATCACTTACTCCTTGTAAAAATTATGTTCTCTGTAAAATT
>NW_008355157.1:2568082-2575859 GCF_000622305.1 Nannospalax galili
TTTTTTTTTTTAGACAACTGTACCCTTTTGATATAAAACATACATATACTTCCCACATTTCCCATTTTTCACAAAAGTTAAGTTTTAATTTGCTTAATTAAATTAACATTTATGTTTCATTGAGGACAATATTAAATAAAACTAGCTTTTTAAAAAAATTGTGTATTAGTAAATAATATACAATGACTATTTATGGTATTTGGGATTGCTTCCTTGATTTATTCCACACTGTCAGGGAGACCCTATCTCAAAAAAAAGCTGATTTATGTTGAATATTATTTCTTCCACATTTTTCATAGAGGTAGTATTATGAGGTTATTCTCAGCCACAAAGATCTAATCTTTTTGTAAGTAATTGTGGAAAATAGTTTATCCTGACGCTAAGTTCCAGACTGATTCCTAGGCAAGGATCAGTTTCTTCTTATTCAAATTGAGAGAAGACTTCATAAAAATTCCTTTGAAGTTAGAAGACCCTAAATTTTAATTTTCATCTAACAGTACTTACTTTTAGTATAATACTTTTCTTCAGTTGGGTAACAACCAGTGCTTCCCAGGATATCCTGAAAACTAATTGGTGTGCACAAAGTCTTCTTTTAAGTAATAACCTAGTTGTTGGCAAATAATATTGAAGGTATAATTGGGATTGGCTCACCTTTTAATTAGTTTGGAACATTTAAAATTTGAGAAGTTCTATGGCTGAGGAGTGTCACTCTTTGAGCACTTGGTTAGTAAGCCCAGGGGCCTGGGTTCACACACTAGCACTACAAAAAGAGAGAGAGAAAGGAGTAAGGGTAGAAAGAGAAGCAGGGAGAGGGAGATAGAGAAATTGCAAGTAAAATATACAAATTTTCAGCATTTCCTAAAAACTCATTAAAATTCTGTACTAGCGCTGATGTATGTTGATATTCAGCTGGCATTCTTTAGACATTCCAGATTGTTTTAATCATTTGCATTAAATATCTTAGTCTACAGATATTTCTGCAGCTGATTTTTTTTTCTCTTGTATGGCTTCTCCAGCTCTATAAAAGAATGGGGTTTTTTGCTATTTACTCTGGTTTAATAACAAAACAGAGTTTTGGAACTTAAAAGATAGCCCTCATTTTTTTTTTTTTTCTTTCAAAGATGGTCACTGGGGCTGGAGAGATGGCTCAGCGATTAAGAGCACTAGCTGCTCTTGCAGAGGACTAGGGTTCAAATCCCAGCACATGGTGGCTAGCTAACATCCATAACTCCAGATCCAGGGGATTGACACCATCTTCTGACCTCAAGCATTGCACAACACAAGTGCACTTATATGCAAGCAATACACTCATACACATAAAATAAAATAAAGAAAATATTAAAATAAAAAGATGGGCATTACCCAATTAGTAGAATTACACATTTTGATAAATTGGTAATAAAAATATTTTTGTTAGGTTATCCTCAGTTCTTTTTCAGTGACACCTATTTATATCGAATTTTACATTAATTTATTTCTTTAATCATCCCAGTGTCACCTGTGCTTTTTCTGTGTAGTGGTAACTGAGATGAAATATTCTCTGTGATAGTTCTTCTTGTCAACTTAATGTCCACAGTAGAACTAAAGTTATCACTAAAGCTAAGTATAACTTAACTATACTGAATGCCATAGCAAGCTCAGCTGCCAGTAATATTTTTTAAGATGTGTTATGTTTTGTTTGAAACAGGATCTTGCCATCTATCTCAGGCGGCCTTGAACTTGAGGTCCTCCTTCTATAGGAGGCTCTGTAATTGTATGTTGTGGACTTACAGACCTGGCTAATTTAACTACTTTATTAATAATAGTTTTCTTTTCACTGTAACAAAATACCTGAAATAAACAACTTAAGGAAGGACGAACTTATTTCAGCTCATGATTTAAGGGAGTACAGTCCATTATGACAGTGAAAGCATGGTGTCTGTTGACAGAAATGTACAACACATGTTTCATCTCTACAGATCACAAGTAGAGAAATCAGACTGGAAATGAAGCTAAGCTACCTCTTTCCAGGACTGTCCCCTGAGTACCTACTTCCTCCAGATAGGCTCCAAGTCCTGAAAGTTGTACAACCTCCCTAAAGGACATCACCTGCTAGAGACCATGTTGAGCACATCACCCTGTGGGGAAACATTTCACATTCAAACTATAGCATTCTTCCCATTGTCTCCATGGCTTTGTGGCTATCTCATAATGCAAAATGCTTATTAGTCCAACCTCAAAAGCACCTGTAGGCTTAGCCCCCACATTGTTCAAAAGTCCAAAATTTCTGAGATTCAAAGCAAACACTTCAATAGTGGCAGAGAGTAATCAATCATTCCCATTCCAAAAAGGACAAATAGAAAGGAAAAAGAAGAGATCAGACTAAAATGAAATCAAAACCCAGCAGGGCAGACAGTAAGCCCATTAGCTTCTACTTGGCACCTGGGGCTTGTGATGGCGTCATCTGGGTTATAGTAGGCTTGGCTAGATCAGCATCTACAGCTCTGTCACTTGCAATACACCTGAGCTCTCCTACACTAACTCGTTTTGTTGTCTGGAGCTTTCCTCAACAAATGTTCCATGTTCTTTTTTGTTTTGTTGTTTTGTTTGGGGGGGTGGTTTTTTGTTTGCTTTTTGACAGGGTCTCCGTAGTCTGAGCCCGCATGGAAGTCACTATGTGGACCAGGCTGGCCTCGATCTCACAGATCCACCTGCCTCTGCCTCCCAAGAGCTGGGATTATGTTCCATGTTCTTAAGCATCCCAACAACCTGGGCCTCCATTGCAACTTTGGCTTCACCTTCACCTTACCTTTACAATGGCCTATCAGAGCATCTTTGTAGAGAATCCAGCTCTGCTACACATCGCCAGGCCTCATAAGCCTGGTTTTGGAACCTTGAAACAAGGCTTTAGGACACCATAACTCTTGCATTCCTCATACCTGAAAGCCAGCACTGTGTGGACAAGGCCAAGTTCTACTGACAGCTTGAAATGTAGAATTAGCCACCCCTCCTTTTATCACAGCAGCAGTGGCTTCACCTGCATTACTGAACCTGAGGAAACATTTCCCCATTAGTCCCACTTAATAATCACCAGCAGTCTGGAGGCTGTATCATCTCAAGTACTGGAATTTGTGCTTTGACACCCTGGAAACCTTTGAGTGGTTGGTTTTTGACCCCAAGGCACCTTTCTTGGTATCCTAGTACCAGATTCTTTATTAGAATATAACACATACAGCCTCTACCCCAATTTCCCATAGAGTCTTTGTTGTTTTCTGAGACCTCATGAGCCTAGTCTTCACTGCAGTTTCTTTTGACATTCTGGTCTTTTTCACTCCCACCAGCATAGCCCATTAAGCTCTGCTTGTAGCATTCTAGACTTTCTAACTTACAGCCCCAAATTCTTCTATGATTCTTTCTACAAACTGTATCCAAAAGGGTATAAACCACATGATCAGGTTTATCAGAGCTATAAACCAAATTTTCTGTGCATTACTTCTTTCATATAATGACATTATTGAGTTCTTTCAATACAATACCAATTTTCTGTGTTATTTCTTTTGTCACTGTAACCAAATACTTGACAGAAGCCACTTAAGGCAGGAAGCGTTTATTCTGACTCATGATTTAAGGGGATGTAGTCTATCATGGTGGGGAAGGTGTGGTGGCTAGGAAGCCATCTGTGCCATGAGAGCTTGCAGCATGACTTGCTATATTTGGTAGATCTGGAAACAGAGCTTGGTCTAGAAGCAGAGCTAAGCTATGGCCCTCAAGCCCCTCACCCCATGACCCACTCCCTCCAGCTAGGCTCTACCTCATTTAAGTTCCTCAACTTTCCAAAATAATGCCACCTAGTAGGGATCAAGTATTCAAATACATGAATCTGTAGGAGACATCAGTCATCAAAACATAGTAATCACAAGCTATATAACTACCACTCTGAAATTGGAATTCAAATCAGATTTGGTACTCAGAAAGATACAAAAAACTAAAAGTTATTGAATCAATAATTTTATATTTAGACAAAATGTAGATGTCATAATCTCTCTTTTTTATTTTTAGAAGTAATATATGTCAGTTCTGGTGGCCCACAACTAAAACTCCCAGCACTTGGGAGACAAACACAGGATGATCCTGAACTTGAGACCAACCTGAATTACATAACAAATTGCAGGACAGTCAGCAATTCAGACTCTGTCTCTTAAACAAACAAACAAAAAAGTTATGCATGCTCAATTTAGGAAGTATAGCAAATTCATATATGACACATTCTTATAAAATGTCTTTGATAAAAAAAAAACCTTAAATTTTGCTATATCTTTTCCTGCTGCTTTTTTTTCTTCTGTACATTCAGATATTTTTTTTAGTGTGAAGAAATTGGTGAACAGCACAAATTCTGGAATCTGATATACTGACAAGTACTTTCATGTAATTTTGAAATGAAGGTTTTTTTTTTTTTTAAGGAGTTTGCACATTAAACCCTGGAGCCTTTGGTGGATGGAGTTTTGACCTCCAGCCACCTTTCCTGTTATCCTGATACCAGATTCTTTGCCAGAATATAACACAAATGACCTCTAGCCCAATTCCCCATAGAGTCCTTGTGTATGACTTTCAGAAATTAATCTCTATAACCATAACAATATATAAAATGACACATATAATGCTATTTGCTTCATAAGGTTGTTCTAAGACTAAAATTTGAAACTACTTATAAAACCCTTATTATAGTATTTGAGATATATGTATTCATCAAATGTTAGCAATTATTATTAAACTATCTATAACATTTAACCTATCTTGTTCACTTAGAAGTATGAACAACGTTCTGTCATGAACACTTTTATATGCTGTATCTTCATAAAATTTTTATTACAATTTCATATTCTAATGTACATAGCATAGTTTTTATCAGTACTATTTTAGGTATTTTAGTTGTTTTTTATTTTCCATCAATATAAACAGTGTTGTAGGCAATCTTCTGAAAACTGTTTTGTAGATTTCTCTTCAACAAATTTAGGAACTATGTTGATTCTAGGTTTGTTGAAAGTATATGCAGAACTTTTGGATACACTATTCCCATAATTTACATGGATACCAAGAGTAGTTAATTTTTGCATCTTCATGAATTCAGTTTAATGAAGGACTGTTATTTTTAGAATTTTTATTTAGCTGACTTATTGACATGGTTAAAAATTATAGAATCAAAGTTATTAGGAAAGCTAACATTGAATATGTAAAATTATTACATTATGAGGTACCAGATATTGAGGATTCATTCTATACAACTTTATTAACATCAGGAGAATTAATACAGTTTGGCTTATATATATTTAACAAGGGGTTTCTAAATGAAAATAGCCTTTCCAGTTCCTCCTAGCCTTATGAGTCATATTCCTTTGGTTTGGTTCCTATTCCAACTGAATAAATGTTATTCTTTTAGCCTTCTTAGTCTCTAATTTATATTTTAAAACTCACATTTATTTATTTAATTCTTTTTTACACTTCTAGTGCATGAAGTTTGAGATTATAAACTGAAAATATCTTAACTTCTCATTAGATTGTTCATATCTGTTAAAATGAAATTTTGACTTCTCTTGGCACAAATAGAGTTTTGTGCAAATTATTGGAAGAGAGGGAAGTGAATAATAGAAATACAATAAATAATTAAATTAAAAATACTAGGTTTTATTTTTGGAAAATAGCCTTGACTCCTGAAATGCTTTTAAACGTTTCTTTGATATGTAATAAAAAAGTAAAATTTATTCCATTAAGAGATGTATATTGTCACAAAACTCAGGATTAAAAATGATCTGTACATAATTAATGTCATAACTCAAATCTGCATTAATTCACTGTCTGGGTCCCATCATTGATTTTAATATAGGATATTTCAACTAAAGTATTCTTAAATTTTCATGTTATAAAATGATACATATCCTAAAATAGATATTTTTGTTCCAAATTTTCAGATTACAAGCCATTCATTCTATTTTAATTAAAAAGAAGACAAATTAATTCAGAAATTCTCATTCAATGAATTTTTTAGTGTACATGGTATATCAAATGCTCCAGTATGAATTGGATTACAGCAATGGTGCAGCTTACTTGAAAATAAAACTTTTATAATGAATCTGTTAGTTTGTTAAACTCTTCTAGTCATGTGTAACTGGAGTAGGAAGAATCGTTTCATAAATTCATACAGCAAAAACATATGAGAAAAACATACCCTCACAAGAAACCTTCTAAAAACTTTTTTAAAAAACACAGATATTAAGGCCAGGCGTGGTGGTGCCGTGCCTTTAATCGCAGCACTCAGGAAGCAGAGTTCTGTTAGTTCAAGGCCAGCGGGGCTACAGAGAGACCATGTCTCAAAAAGACCAAAGAAAGAAACAATTATTACTATCAATTTTATTGTCAACCTGCTGCAATAAACCATGACATGAGAATTCCTATGCACAATAGTAGCAATATACAATCTATATACTCTTCATGGAAAGGGCATACTTTTTTTTTTCCAAGTAGTATCAATATGACATAAACAAAAAGAGTGGGACAGGGAAAAGGAGCGATAACCTAGAATTTGTTTAATTAGGCATCTCATTTCTAGAAATTTATTCAAAAGAAATTATCAGAGCATCCAGATTGAGTACCCATGATCCAGAACTAGAAATCAGAAATATTTAAAAAACAGAAACAAAAAGTTTAAGTGGTTGATACTCTAAAAGTCTTAGATTTCAGAGCATTTTGAATTTCAGGATTCAGGATGTGTTCAACCAATAATCTATGCAAATATTCCATAATCCGAAAAACTCAAAACATTGAAACACTTCTGTACGCAAGCATTTTGAAATGTTTGTTCAACCTGTATAAACATTTTCCAGTTAAATCTCTCCCAAGAAAGTTTAGCTTCTTAGAAAAGTAGAATAGAAGTAGCTAACAAAGTGAGATTTTTTTTAATTATGAAGAAATGTAAATTAATTACCCTTATCTAAATGCTACTCTCGTGATTTTTTTAAAATTATTATTAAAGGATAAACATTTGGATTAACTGAATTTCTTTCATTCTACTTTATTATAATCTACCATTAAAATTTGACTAGAATAAATAAAAATTTTTTAAATCTATTTATTTCAGACTGTAGAAATAACATATTCAGTAAACCACTTGCCTTGAAAGCATGAGGATCTGAGTTTTGCCTAACTCATGTCAAAAAAAAAGAAAAAGGCCAGGCGTGGTGGTATGCACTTGCAATCTTAGTGCTGGGAGACAACAACAGGTAGATAGATCCCTTGGGCTTGCTGGACATCCAGCTTATTTTACTTGACAAGTTCCAGACCAATGGAAAACTATGTCTAAAAAACAAAAGAAGTAAATGGGACCTAAGGAACACCACCTATGGGTTTGCCCACATGCCCCTATGCACACACACATAAAATCTACCAATTTCATTTTTCCCTATCACTCAGGCTTTAGTTTATAAAGACAATTCTGAAATTTTTAAATACTAGGTATTTTATTATCTGTTTCAAGAGCCACAAAAAGTAACGTGAAACTTAAATTGCAAGCACTTTGAAAATTGCATTGATTCGCTAAGTTTTTCTTCCATAATAGTTTCAAAGAAAGATTGTGGTCATAAAATTGATAATCAAACATTAAGAAACTGCTCTCAAAAGTCAGTGTTTAATGCCAGGCATGGTGGTGCATGCCTTTAATCCCAGCACTCGTAGGCAGAGGCAGGCAGATCTCTGCGAGTTCAAAGACAGCCTGGTCTACATAGTGAGTTCCAGGACAGCTGGGGCT
>NW_008355157.1:2575935-2579340 GCF_000622305.1 Nannospalax galili
TGTTTAAACCAGCCCTGTATTCTGTTTCTCCTGTCCAAGTCCTAACCAGGCTCAACCCAGCTTAGTTTCCACAGTCAGGATAGTAGGGCTATAGACCATTTAAGTTTTTGTACTCATGTTTGCATTTGGAACTGAAGCAATTTAGAAAACATTACATTGATCAATAAATATTATAAAAGGTAAATTTTGTTCCATAAAGCCTGGCATGGTGTCACATCCATAATCCTAGGATTCAGAAGGCTGAGGCAGGAGGATATGGAGGCTAGCCTGGGCTGTACAGTAAGTTCCAATCCAGACTGGACTACACAGCAAGCTTTCTTCTCATACAAATCATTTTAAATAGAAAGACATATGATCATACACATTTATAGGTATATACCCATCCTTTTATACACACCAAGCTTTTTCTAGTTGTACATATTTCCAACCCTATTAAAGGACTACAACTTTAAATTATTAATAAGTCAAGAATTGCTATTAACTTCCATATAATCAGGAAAATAACTCATCTTGCTTGACTTTAAAAATTTAGATAATGCTGAAATTGGTAGTCACTTGAGTTTGTAAAGGTTTTTAGCAAGAAATACAAAGTATTCTGTATTTTTATAGGGAACTCCCAGGACTTATCTTTGTAATCCAGATACCATGAGTGTCCATTTAAGATGGAAAAAGGCCTTTAGTAAGGCCTTCTTTGAGATAAAAGAATGCAGAAAAAGAATAAGTAGGTATTTCCTCTCCATTATTTGTAAATTTGGTAATTCTCTTTCACTAAGAAAACAAAGAATTGGTGATTTATCTTTCTGCCAAAACATTTAGTTGATACTGAAGAAATAGCAAAAATATTTTTATAAAATGTTTATATAATTCTTATGTACAAATATGATTGAAAGTTTTTTCAAAGAAGAAATTCCATTTTCTCAATATTTCAGAAACTTCCATATGCTATCAGAAATACCCTAACAGGAATAAGACAATCTGTATCCTACTTCCAGAGAACAAAATTTCAAATATGGTCAAGTTTATGATTTTCCTAAGGGCTTTAACACCTGGTATTTGGCCTAATGCAAATAGTTGTATACCTAACAAGAGGAGGAGCATCACAATTAACTTGGCCCATGCTGATCAGAATTAAGACCATCTCCAAGTGAAGTACAGGCATGGAAGCTTCCTTACACCTCTTTGTTTTTCAGCTTCTCTCTGTTTAACCAAAACACTAGTTGTTATCAAAAGTCTCTTTTTTAAAGTAACTCACCTACCGAGATACTCTGGATTGCGAATCTTTTTTAATTCATTTATATAGTGTGTGAACCAAAATTAAAAAGTGTGTGTGTGTGTGTGTGTGTGTGTGTGTGTGTGTGCAGTTTCCTTGTATAACTCCAGCTGACTTTGAACTTGTGATCATCCTTCCTGCAACAGCCTCCTGAAAAGTATGATTATAAGTGTGCTCCACCTGACTAGGCTTTATTTCCCCTGTTTTATCTGAGATAAAAATTCAGATGTAATAACAGAAAGCTTCAAAGGAGTGAATATATCTAACATTGGTCTGGCATTAAAATTTTCTGATTGGGCAGCATGATTGTTTTAATCGGGAATCACAGTGACAACTGGATGCCTCCATGCTTGGGTTGGCAAGCAAAGGAGACGCACTGTCACAATAAGAATGATGCTTGTCAGGACTGACCTTTCCATTTAAACAACACTCTTGTTTCTTGTCATACCCTTGATGTTTTCTAATATTACAGTAGAATAGACATGTAAACACTGAAAGAGAAAAAGTGCATAGGTATATTTGTAATTCTTTGTTTTTTGTAAGCCAAATGCAAATGTAACACTACTGCAGATACTGCTTCATCAGAAGTCCCCAAGATAACCAAAAGTAAGTGTCAATTTCCTCATCTCAGGAATAGTGCCGTACCAGAAACTGAATTCTAGAGACCTGTTTACAGAGCATGTCATAGAGCATCTGGGCTAGATAACTCCTTAGTCTTGTAAAAGATTCCTAAGTCAATTGATGTTTTGCATGTACTGCTTACTAATGTGTAGAAAAAAGTTTAAGTTCACTTTTTCTTTATTCTGTCTTTTTTACCCATCTTCCCTCATTGTAGCAAATTAGACGGCCGGATGAAAGCAAAGGAGTTGCTAGTAGAGTTGGATCCCTCAAAGTAAATATGTTTCTAACATTTTTTGGCAAGATTTTGTCTATAGCCTACACTTCTTCCTTTTTGGAGGGTGGTGGGAGGAAGGGGGCTTTTTCCATTTTTCACCATCCCATTTTTTATTTTGATATTTTTATTGGCTGTTGGGTCATATTATTTTTTTGTTTCAGCTACATATAGAGCAACCAGCTGAAGGCAAGCTGCCAAATAACTAGCTTTGAAAAGCACCTCAAACGGGAAAAGGCAACTGCCTCATTACAGGTGCCTGTGATTTGGGGTTCTAGAGTAAACCGTTCCTCTGATTGATGTCATTGATTGTCTGTTAAGTTCCTCTTAAACAGAGAACTAATATATTTTCAGAATGTCACCTCCCTTTTTAACTAATTTCATAAGAAAAAAAATTGAATGTTATTTTAGTGTCATTATCAGTTGTTTTTCATTCCAGAATAATATTGTGAGCTGATAACATATATGGAATATGCATAATCTTAAGAACTAGAAAGTAATGTTTATAATGCTGGTATAATAGGCCCATATACAGTTGTGTTTTAAGCACTCTTAATCTCTTTTGGTTTTATTTTACTTTAAAAATTGATGTAATAGGCAGAAACATATATAGCTAAATGCCCATTTTTGCATAATCTACTAATATACAATGAGGTTTCTCATTTTGACGAACCTATTTGTTAATGGCTAAATGCCACTTGATATATATGGCACTTGATACTTTTAACATTTAATTACAATGAAAAGATAAACAAGTTTTTACCCTTAAGAAACAGACATAATCACTGATTACTTTTAATGCTGCCACCATAAATACAAGCTAGAAAACTGTTCTACTGTAAAATTATGCAGAATAAAATAACCACTGTTTTCATATCTGAGTTCCATTTGTCCCCACAGCAATAGAAACTACTAAATTGGTCAAAATGCCAGATAATTCAGTGCACCAAGATATCATAAAATTTGTTTTTAAACAGAAATACTGAGTTCTTTCAAAATTATCCATATCTCCAATTTATTTCCATTTAACAATTTATGAAATACATACTTCTGTGCTCTTTCCTCGACTCTTCTACCTTCTTTTATTTTTTGTTGTTTGTATTTGTATGTGCAAACATGAATGCACATGGATGGTGTGTTTGTATGTTTGTGTTCTTTGTTAAAGAAAAAACATCCTTTCTGTTCTTTAACAGTCCTTTACAGTGGATAGCTATTTTATATAAACATATATATATTATATATA
>NW_008355157.1:2579602-2598230 GCF_000622305.1 Nannospalax galili
TAAATTTATAATATATATTATAACTTTAGAAAATTTTAGAGAGAATCACTAAATTATAAAAATTTGTAGTATTTACCTTCACTAATGCTTTGATGGGGAAAGATCGTGACTGAACAAAATAAAATATTGGCTTCCTTGTCAAAAGTTTGTTGAAAATGTATTATGTTACAGAAAGATCTTTGGTGTTTTGAAAGGCCCGCCAAAGGCAGTGAGAAATGTGTAATGCTATGATCATATTTTAAAAGGAAAAAGAAAAACTGAAAAGCAAGCAAGCTGCCTTTTCAGTTCATTTTCTGATATTTACATGTAGCTCCATCAAAAGCTGGAGGAGCTCAGAGATCACCTAGAAGTCATTGTGAAAGGATACTCTCTCAGAGTAAATGTATGATATCACTTGGTGATGTTTCTTTCCCCTAAAGACTTTTGCTGACTGGTATTCCAAATCTGATTGGTTTGTCCTCTCATCTTATCTCCTCTACTTTTTCTCTCTCCCCCAACTCCCCCCAACTTTTTTTAGCTGTGGCTACATGTTCATGTTTGTGAAATAAAGATTAAGCTGGCAGTATAAAGGACCTGCAAGCCACACAACCTACTTACAGTTAATTTAATAATATTTTGGTCCCAATGTAAAATAAAAACTTGTCAAAATCAGTACTTCATATATGATAGAATGTTCTAATGATCTCTTCCTGAAACATCTATTTGGAGCTTATCCACTGAGCATGTCTTTTGCCCATGTGTCAGCAAGATTATAAATTATTCACTGGGCCCAAAGAGGAAGGCCATGGTAATTCAATTTCAGTTTTTAAGGAAAATGATCAGTGTTAGAATGTCATAAATAATCTGGCCAGTCGACACATATATTCAGAGTTCATAAATTTCTCTAAACTCAGATTCCTTTGTAGTAATTATCCCATATTTTGTATGCAAAAAAATTAACATCAAGTACCTCCACCAAGAATGCCTTCATATAACATCATATGAACACTTGAGCTGACCACATGTACATAAGACATCTTTTGAAAGAAAACACCACCTTATAGACACTCAACATTCTACGTTCATAATAGAGCCAGTAAATAACTAACAACTATTTTTTTGTAGCAGGTGGTTCAGACTTTTAAAATACTTGGCCTTCCCTCTAAATACATCTTGAAAAAGTAGACGTCTTCAAAATACTATTTTTTTAATTTTTTTATTATTTTAATTTTATGTGTATGAGTGTATTGCCTGCATGTAGGTAAATGCACCTGTGTTGTGCAGTGCCCGCGGAGATCACAAGAGGCTGTCAGATACTCTGGGACTGGAGTTATGGATAATTGTTAGCTGCCATGTGGGTGCTGGGATTCGAACCCGGGTCTTCTGCAAGAACAACCAGTGTTAACTGCTGAATCATCTCTCCAGCCCCCTCAAAATAGTATTTAACAATAAAATTAAATTATTGTACTGAATAATTTATGACTTAGCCCTGACTTTCCATTTCTGGAGCTTCAAAAAAGTTTTTGAGAATCTCATTCCTGGATTTACATGTCCCAATATTGTTGCCATTTATATAACTCATACTGCTGTAATACTTTTTTCATAAAAACCAGAATAAAAGTTAATTCTCTGATGTCAGCTTATTTTTAGTAATATTGTAGATGTTTGTATATGTATCACATTTATTATTACTAAAGTACAAAATATTTTTGCTAATATCAGTCATTAAATTTGGAAAGCTAAACAGAGAAAGATTGATGTAAATATCTCATTTCTCTGTTTCTTTCTTGATCCAGTCCTTTTGTATGTATATTATTACAGAATTGGAAAAATGTTCTATAATCAGTTCCTAGAATATTACAGTGTCCTTAATTTTATGAAGTATGAATTTTGTGACTAAACAAATCTGAACATAACTGAATACTATCCTAGGAAGAATCAAAATATTCCAATATATATTTTAATGTCATGTTCTTCCCAAATTAATCATGGGAAATAGTCTTTTTCTTTCAACCAAACTAACACTAGAAAGTTGAAACTTGCTAAGGCCTGTGAAAAAAGAAGCTAATATAAGATTAGGATTAAATTGAACAAGTTTGTTGCCTTCCAAATTGAGTTATTTCATGTCACTGTTTTTCAACTACTGTACTTCTACATAATTATTAATCTCAACATCTTCATTTTTTGTTTAATTTCACTTAGAAACACAATGTCTTGATTACATTTTTCTTAAATATGGGCTATATCATTTAAATGATCTTATTAAACACTAGATTTTCTTAAAATGAAAAACTTATCAACCCTAGTTATCTAACAGAGGATCATTGGACTCCTAAAAAAATTATTATTAAAGAGTAAATAGTGTTTCTCTGGAGAATTCAACTGAAAAAGTATGCAAATCAAATGTTTAGCTGAGTGTTCAATTCCTTTACTTCCTATTACCTAAGCACACCATAAAATATCCCTTACATATTAAAAATTGTTGCTTAATCTAAGAACAAAGTTAGTATCAACATCAGACAAAATTAAACAGATTTTGTTCCTAAAGTAAATTGGCAAAAAGAGATCATTCCGTTTAGTGAAAATTTATTGTAAGTGTTCAGAGGATTATGGTTTAATCCATAGAGACCTTTTAATTCATCGAAACATTGCAGAATATTTCAGTAGGGTGAAAGATTAAAGATCCTTATTTTCGAAGATATATTTTTATAATTGAAAAGAACATATATTTCAGAACTGTAGGGTAAGGACATAATTAAATTATAAATGCTTCAATTGGTATGACATGTACCAATTGAATATATTGTGAAATATATTTCACAAAGTATAGAGACCTGATGAGCTCTGGAATTTATAATATTAAATTTTATTTATTAAATGAAAGCCAATTTCTCATCCTACATTAGCTGTTCTCTAGAAAAGGCAGAATGTATTATCACTGCATTTGAATAAGCAGGAATATTATGAACCATAAAATGGGTTTTTAGCAATTGTAATAATAATGGAATTATTATTTAATAATATCTAAGCATGACATCCCTGACTAAATGATGGCAAAATATGCTACTAATTCTTAGCTGTATAATGTATTTAGAATAATGACCAAAGAATAAAACCACATAAGTAAAAAATAATTTTCTATTTAATTATGTATAACACTATAACATAGTAAAGAGAATATTTAAAGTAATGCACAAGATTGAAGCCCAGAATAGACAGTTTTAAGGATAGAAAAACAGGATAAAATAACATAAACTAATGCTTTGTATAGATAATACAAATCAAGGTTAATTTGCTATCAAGGTACTATATTGAAGACAATCAGGACAAGGAGGATCTGAATATTAAATTATTCAGAAAGACAAGTAGATAAATGATGATAAAATACAGATATAAAGAAAAAGATAAGCAAAGGAATATAAACACCATCCAAAATTATGCATTTTTATCTATTATGCAGTCCATGTAAATAAGTTACTATTCAATTTTAAATACATACAGATAGATTTCAGATAACTAGATTTGTTCATTTTTAAAAGTTTGGAAAACAATAACAAGGAATATGACTTTCAAAGGAAGATTGTCTTATAAATTAAGCTAAGATAAAGCTGATAATTATAAAGAATATAATAATTAGCAATGAACGTTTGCACTGTCATTATAAATAAAGGAATGATATTTGAAGTGTAAAAAAGTCAGCCAGTGGAAAAGGTTGTCACTTGAGACTCTTTTTTTAGTATTTTAAAAGTCTGAATCAAGTCATAACAAAATCAGCCTTTTAAATAGTGATTTTTTTTAGCATTTTTATTTACTGGATTCTAAAGGAAAGCTGGTATGAAATAAAGCCAATATAAGTTATATATTAGATGACAGGATTTTTTTAGGTCTTTTAATGTTGGTATTTTTCATTACAGCCTTAGTTCTGCATTGGTAGTTTTTATGAATTGGTCTATTATCTTTGGTATATTTTGCATACACACACACACACACACACACATATTCATTTAAGTGAGTTCTATGACTCAGAGTCTGGAAAACTGTATACTTTGGTTCATATCCCACTCTTTTATAGGACCACAAACTAAAAATGAATTTTTTGCATTTTGGGGGGAAATCAAAATACTAAAATATCCTGTAAAAATTATGATTAAAATTCAGTGTGTTCAAAAATAATGGTTTATTGAAATTTTACATGCTCATTTATTTGAATCTAATCTTCATCTGTTTTTTTTTAACTACAACAGAACTTTGAATAGTTGAAGCAGAGATTATGTGGCTCAGAAGGATTAGAATATTTGCTCTTTGACCTTTTACAGCAAAAGCTTGTTGAGTCTTCTAAGTGGCTAGTGCATCAAGATAGCATTGACATAGAAATATTTATATGTGACTTCCCTTCATCTTAGAGCTTGAGAAAAGGAGAGCTGCTTATTTTTCAGGAGATGCTTTCAGGTTACTGTGCATGGAAATATATTTGAAATATTTATGACCAAATAAAAGTTTTAAAAAAAACAGGGTCTGAGAGATGGCTCAGAGATTAAGAGTGAGTACTGCTTTTGCAGAGGATTGGAACTCTATTCCCAGCACTCAAATTCAGCAGCTTATAAATGCCTATAACTCCAGCTCAGGGATCAGATGCCACTGGCCTCCATGGACACCTGCACTTACATGCACACACACACACACAATGACACCACAGAATTAAGCTTTCAAATATTGATGCTATCCTATAGAATATTGATCATAAATTCCTCTTTGCTGTTTCTTGTAAGAATTTAGAATGTACCTGTAAATTCCACTCTTCTCCTAAACTCTTCTAAAATGTTTTTTCTGTACACACTGCATTTTTCTATTTATTACTTATATCTTATTTATTGCATATATCTATTTATTACATTGACTATTAATAAAGATTTTTCCCCTGATGCATGTCATCATCTTTTGGATCCCATTGAATTGCCTATCTGACCTCACCTAAATTCTTATGCCTTCCTCAGGAAGTTTGATACAAATGGAAAAGGTACCTTGACATGATCAGGCAATATATCATACATTGATATATAGCTTTTAGAAATACAAAATTATCTATATTGAATCAGTTACCTTTTAATGAGCAGGGACAAACAGCAGAACATTATTCCTTAGATGAGTAGACAATCAGTCGATCTTAAGTAACTAAACATATTTGTTTATAGAGTTACCTCCTTAGGCAAGTATCAATGTCTTTTAATACTCATATATAAAACATTTTTGAGACACCTCTATCTGTGCTGTTTGATATGTTGACATTGAAATTTATAATTTGCATTTGTTTACTACATTGTTTATAGTACTTATGTAAAATTTTGACTTGTACTAGACCAGTCTGTAATAATGTTGATAGTAAATCAACTTGAGTAACACTCAAATATTGTTATTTTCACATTAGAATTCCCTTGATATGAAAAATTAATTCTGAGATTTCATTTGTACTGAAAAATAAGAAAGCTCTATCTTATCCTATGCTTCAAACCAAAAGGGGAAAAAGTTCTCATATAATACTTCTAAAACATCATTTGCCATACCTGTGGCATTTAAAGCACAGTACAGAATTCCCTTTTTCTCAAAACTGACTTTAATACAAAAATAAGGTACTATTGATAGGTCTCCTTGACAAGTTTCCCTAGAAACAGCAAATGGAGAACTGAGGAGGAAAAAAGGAAGACAAATTCTCAAATTGTTTTAAATAGAACAAACATGCAAAGCAAGATTTTCTTTGACTTGTTGTCTTACTAAGGAAAATTAGCTGTGTAAGATTGAAAGATATCTTAATATGCAAAGTTTACCATAGTTTAAAGACTATTTCAAAGCATAAGTGACAGTGATACTTTTTATCACAAATCTTCACAATAAGAAATTTTAAAGGTTCAGAAAATGACCTTAGTTTTTTAGAGATTTATTAAAAAGTTCATTTATTCATTAATTCAGTAAATACTTACTGAGCCTCTACTATATTCTATTGGGCTAGATGCTAGAAATCTGTTAAAGGGCAAATGTGATAAGAAGGTTGTCTCTGATTTCTCCAATTTGTCATCTTCTCCAATTCCCTACTTTGTATTCTGAAACTTCATGAAGAATTTGTGCCTAAAGAATGAATTCATTAGCTGTTTCTGCTCATAGGGCATAGTGAAACTTAATGAAAGAGGCCACATAATTGAGCATGTTGCTATAACAAGAAAGAAATTAAGACCAGGTCAGAAAGTCACCAATGCACACTCATAAAGGTTAACCTGGTATAGTAGTACTGAGTACTCCCAGCTACTCAGGAGGTAGAAGTGGGAAGATCACTTGAGCCTGATAATTCAAGGCCAGCCAGGGGCAGGAGATCGGGGAAATTATAGTGGTTAAACATGGTTTTAAGTATAAAATAGTTGCTTTTTAAAAAGTAATAAAATAGCTGTTCAGATGTTCGATGAGCTGGGTATGGTCACACACACTTGTAATCCCAGCATGGCTGGAACAGAAGGATTGCATGTTTGAAGCCAGCCTGGGCTACATAGCCAGTTCCAGGCCAGCCTGGGCTTCACAGTCAGACTCCATATCAAAATGAATAAAGGAAAAGAAAGAGAAGGAAGGAGGGAGAAAGAAGAATCAATGAGATAAAACAAGGAGGTATTTTGCTAAAAGATAACTGTGGAGAAAATGTGGCTTTTTTAAATATTTTATGGTGTTGTTATTGGCATGTGTATAAAGAGAGAGGAGGGGTTGGTTGATCATTAATACTGAAAATGGAATAAGAAGAAAGTAAATCAAAATAATTGAACTGACATTCGTGCCACTTTACGGAATAATACAAAGATGTACCATAGTTTTAACACAATGAAGGTCAGTGTGGTGCAACAGGAAAAATTGCCTGGTGTTCTGCTTTCTCCCCTGAATAAGCATCCTGGAAGTTATACCACAGTCTGCCTGAATAGGGGTGTCATTTCTATAATTGGAATGTTTTTCTTTTTAGCAACCTTGAGGGAGGGGTTGAGCATCTTTGGTTTTTTAAGTGTAAGGTTCTCCTTGTAATAACTTGAGCCTTGATATGTGTCTCCTTTTATGGCTGTTTTATAATCTGGAAAATTTGTTGGTGATGGAGCCATGTAAACCTCCTGAGACCCTTACTATTCTATCATTTCCTCTTTAATGGTGTTTTCTTTTCTCCACTGCAAAACCAGGCTCGGCTTCCGTCATGCTCATCTACCTATAGTGTATCTGAGGTATATTTTGCACGTGTCTTCTTACATGGTCAATAACATGCTCGCACTCACCATTTTTTTTTCTTTTGCCTTAATTTATTTTGCCTTGCTCTTTGCCCTTGGCTGAAAACAATGAGGGTACTAAAGGGGAAAAGCACCTATTTTAGGAGGGGATATCTATATTTCTGTACTACACTTTTGTCAGAATAACTTGATTTTCAGTAGTCGTTGTATCACATTGAAATGACTAAAACCCAAATAGCGAACTTGATTGTTACCATCACCTTATTCCTTAATGATTCCTGTGAACCAGGCAATTTATTATTTGACAAAAGACAGATTCTACTTTAACATTTGGTTGTTAGCTTTAGCCTTTAACAACTGTGCTGTCTCTCCAGCACAAAGATTCTACTTTGAACACATGTATGGGTCTGTTTCTGATTCTGAGGATTTGTTTAATTTTTTTTCCATTAGGCAAAGACATAGAAAAGCATCCAGAATTTAATATTAAAAGAACAAATTGAGAAAAAGATTAACTCATTTCTTTTTATATAAAATGAACATTCATACCATTTTTAAAAATTCATTTACTTAGTTTCCTTGATACTTAAATCTGATTTCCAAAGCAGGGGCACTGTTTAGTGGGTGAAAAGAAATAATATTTGTGTCTCAAAATATGACGAATAAAGAAAAAGACTTTAGTATCTTATAAATTTCAATATATCAGTTTTTTAACCTAACCATATAATGTATTTCTATACATATTTACTTTATGTAATTACTATAGCTACCATTTGCAGCAAGTATTTTCAGTATAATTCTGCTCACAAAAATATTATCTAGAATGTGATGCCAAAAAAATGGCACTATCTAAAATAACAAGTAGTTTGTGCATAATGACAACTTACCATCTTTATATTTCAAATTTTAAGAAACTTCAGAAGGAATAATGTGACTAAATCCATAGCCTTACAACATTGTATTTATTGACTCAATAAAGTACAACCTTTCTGTTTAATTTTTACCTTCTAAGTAATAGCTGTCACATATTTTTATCTGTTAAAGCTGATTTTGTGTGATGCTAACATTTTTTAAGGCAGGAAGACATTTGTTCTATTCACAAACCTGGTTATATTAAAAACACTTTTAGAATAAAGCTGAAAAACATACTTTTATATGTATGTCTAGAATGCAACAAAAAATAATATAGATGATTCACAGAGTTTGGGAAAAGTGACATGAACATAAGGCAAAGCTTTGAAAACCTCCAGTGGGAAATATACTTATGCAGCAAACTGAGAAACCATTGGTTTTATTAATTTTACTTTTTCTTTGTCATTTTGGTATATTAATGATCAGATAGTCCTTAGAAGATAATGGTGACAGCTTTAGCATAGGCATATTCTGGTCATGTGTTTGTAGAGTGCCACTATAATCATAAGTGAGATTTCAAAAAGAGCTTGGAGATTTTAATAAATATCCTCAAGCTGTATGGAGGATTTAGACCCACAAAACTGTCTTAGAAATGATGTGTCTAATGGAATGTGTCCCATCATTAAAATGATGCCATTATTGGGGATCTTGGTGGTTATTTACTACCTTAAAGATGAAAAAAAAGCTTCTTCTCAAAACATCATGATAGAGAAGTAAGGACTAAAAGACAAATTAACTACTTATGACATCAACAAGGGCTTTTTGAAAAGACAGGTATATAACATCTTATCACTGCATTTTCTGTAGGTCTTTTCTTAACTCCACAGGAGTATGTCTCCTAGTGGAAAAAATATATGCCAGTTCTTCCTGCCACTTTATCCAGGCAATTCTCCATTTCCCATGAGAGTGTATAAGAAGTTTGCCACTGGCACCATCTCCAGTCACAGCCTACAGCATCCATCAGGGTATCGCTTTGTGACAGCATGTTTGCAGGAGGACTCAGGATGGAATGTAGAACTGGCTTTGAGGGCTTGTGTGTGCTGTGGTATTTGCTCCATGGCATTTAGTTCTTAAAGGACCGTGGCCTCCATCTGGGTTTGCCTCTTTCTTTGTGACGTTGTGGGCTTTCCTTAATTGTGAAGTATTTCTCACCTTTTTCATTTATGGTAGAGTCTCTCTAGTCTGCTCTGCCACCTTTCTGTAGTCTTTATAGGTAATGTTTATGTTCAGCTGATAAAGCCCAATAAAATTAAGAATAAATTAAGGAGTCTAATATTCATAATAATCATCCACACAGAGATAATATTCTGAATTTGTTTCATTTAATCTGTTGGTAAGTGTTTCAGAAACCTTAATTAAATATTTAAGGAATACTCTCACGTATCAATTTTTCATATGAAAGTCTTTTTCAAGACTATTATAAATGTTAGTAATCATTTCTGAAGAATTAACCTCCAACTCCTACTGTAGCACATTGGCTTAACCACTTGTATACCACTATCTTTGGTCCTATTCATAAGAAAAATATTAAATGTTGGGCTTGGAAGGATGCCTCCGTGGTTAAGAGCATTTGCTATTCTTGCAGAACACCGGGTTTGAATCCCAGCACCTGCATGGCAGCTAACAACCACCCATAACTCCAGCTCCAGGGGACCTGATTCCCTATTCTGTCCTCTGCAGGCATTGCATGACACGGGTGCTTTTGCATATATGCAGGCAATACACTTACGCACTTAAAATAAAAATAAAATAAAATAAACATTTTTTAAATAGTAAATTTTGCTCAAAAATGAACTTGTCCCAGAGTTGTACAAGAACAAAGTAATACATTACTTCATCTGACGGACAGTGATCAACAAATATAACTTGATGGCCCCTTTGTTTGAAGTTTTAAAATGAAATATAATATACCAAGAAAAAAAGGAAAATTTGAAATCACTTTCAAATTTTCTGATACTGAATTTTTTAGCATTGTTCATTTTTTTGCATTGTTCATTTTTAAAAAATTCTTTAGAAGATTGCTTCAGCTGGAGAGATGGCTCAACAGTTAAGAGCACTCTTTGCTCTTCCAGAGGACCACATTGGGCTGCTCACAACCGCCTGTTACTCCAACTCCAAAGGATCTAACCTCTTCAGGCAACCATACACACATGTGGGTGCATATACACACATATATACATAACACACAAATAAATAAATAATAATTTTTTAAAGATTTTAGAAGTTCTTTAGTTTAAACAAAGGCCAAATAAGTACTCTCTTGGCAGAAAGCCTTCATTCTAACCTATTTAAGAAAGTGCAGCATAGAATAGAAATCTATTCCACACAAATTATTGTACAGTTTTTTAATCTTTATAGTTGATTTATTATCTATCTATTTCAGTATAATTGCCTGTAGTAGTCTACTCTTTGATTGTTAGGGGTATTATTTTCCTGGCATTTGTATATGAAACAGGAGGTTCTGTGAGATGCTATAAAGAGATCTGTTAGATAGTATCTTTTTTAAAAATTTTGTTTTTATTGAATGTTTAGATATTTCATACAGAATATCTCAAACAATCTTAATCGTCTTTATACCCCCATCCCCACTGGCACTCATCCATAACCCCCACACACACTATGGATCCCATATACTCTGTCATCCGTGTTAAGTCCCACTGTGTCAACTCAGTGTCCGCACATGTTCCTCAGTGCAAGTCCATCCACTGAAGTCTAGTCAGCCTACCTAGAGTCCCTTGTTTTAGGAAGATCAGCTCTTCCTCACATAGCAGTAATCAGTTGCCAATATTTCTTCAGATAAGATTGGGGTCTGCTGTTCATTTTCCCGTTCTATGCTGGGTTTTTGTCTGCCTGAGTTTGCATCAGACTTGTGTATGCTGACATTGCCATAGAATTATATGAGCTTGGTCCCAAGAGCTTGTAGGACTCTGTTTCCATATAATCATGCACCTCCTCCCTGGCTCTTACAATGTTTCTGCCCTTCTCCTCCATGATGGTCCCTGAGCTCTGGGTGAGTGAAGTTTAATAAAGGAGCCCTGTCCAAGGACCAGCATTCTGCAGACTCTTGATCTCTACGTTTTGGCCATTTTTGACCTTTTGTGTTCCTGGCCCTCTGTTGCATGAGGGAGCTTCATTAATGAGAATTGAGAGATTCATTAGTGTCCTCCTCTTTATCCCGTTCTATGTTCCAGCAATCAACAGCTACCTAACTGAACTAAAAGCCCACTCAATAGGAGGAAACTCAAGTGTGGTAGTGTAAACAAAACCAAATACACATAGCTGGAGTGGTCATAGATCTTAGAGTAAACTCTAAGACTGTCACATTTCTAGACTAATGTAATTTCTTACTCTGTAAAAAGTATGTATCCTTATATTTACAGACAAATAACCCAGTCACCACTCATCAAATATAGTATCTTTTGAACACTACCATTGCTGCTATTAAAGTTTCTTGATTCTTACCTTACCTTTCAAAACATACATAAAATGAGCACAAGTCCTTTGGCTTTAAACATTCCCATTGTTTTATCAAATTGAATGGAGTAAAACTTTAATCATTCATCAACTTAAAAGAAATTGGAGGAATTAAAAATCAACTGACTAAATTATTGGGGGTTTTTTTCCGTAATTGTGAACATAAAATGCTTTAAAGAAATCTTATCTCCCTTTTGAGTTTTTTTTAAGTGAATTGGTATTTTTAAGTGAATTGGTATTTTAGCAAAGCAAGAAGATAAATATGTATCTCAAATAACCAATAACTATAAAGAGGAAGCATCTGACTTTTTCTTCAATAAGTCTAATTAAAGCATTCTTGAAAAGAAATTGGAAAGATTTGTTTGATAATTGCTGAAAGAAGATAATAAGTACTTCTATCTACTTGGAAATATGTTTTTTGGTTTTTTTTTAAGAAATCAGCATTTTCAAAAAATATTTATTATTTTTATTTTTGTGTGTATGAATGTATTGCCTGCATGTAAGTAAGTGCATCCCTGTCATGCAATGCCCATGGAGGTCAGAAGAGGGCGTGAGATTCCCCTGGAACTGGAGTTAAGGACGGTTCATAGCCACCACGTGGGTGCTAGGAATTGAATCCGGGTCCTCTGCAAGAGCAGTCAGTGCTCTTAACCTCTGAGCTGTTTCTCCAGCCCCAGAAATATGTTTTTAATTTAAATTTCTGTAATAAAAAATATGTTTAAATGCATTATTATAATTAACACTAGTGGGTTTTTGTGTATATGCTGCCTTACATACTGTGTTCATTTAGAGTACAAGTGGTTATCATGAAAATAAGCCTTAGACATTTAAAATGTAAGATAAGGAAATATGAATGCATAGATAACTAGAAAGGGTTTAACCAGCAGTCTGCAAAATAATAGATAAGCTAGTTGTACCTGGTGGGGCTGGAGAAAAGAAAGAGAAATATGTCCTCTCCCTCATGGTGAGCAAGAATGAGGAGAGCACCCCAACATGCTTAAGAGTACATCCAGCTTAACACAAATAGAAATTAGTTTATTATCACGATGTTCAAAGTTTTCATTGTTATGCAATAGAAAAGTTATAAATGAGTATATTAATTACAGATAAGGCAACTTATAGCTCAAATAAATGATGGTACATCATAATATGTAGTAAAATATTATAGCCCATTTACATTTCCAGATGCTATTTAAATACCTTTCTATGATCTCAAATGCAGTGTGTTGAGCCCTGCATCTAAATACTTTTTCTGTATCAGAGGTCATGTTCTTAACATCTTCTGGGAACAAAATCTTAGAAGTGTCTTTTAGTCTTTGTTTTTCACCTTTGACATGCACTGTGTTGTAAATATCATTTCTTTTTCATCCATTGAACTGTTTCTTTTAATTCTCACATCTAATCTTATAGTGAGCTTAGTGTCTGGATGTTCTTTCAACTTCTGGCATTGGTAAGATTACTTATACTTGTTATGTCATATAAGAAGCTCTAAAAATCATTTGATAAATGAAGTACATCAGCAACTGCATCAACTTTTTAATGTTACAAAGCTTTTACACCTGTGTTTCATGGAAAGTTGATAATGTGCATAAAATCTACTTTTGTCCTTGTGACACAGTAACCATTAAGTAACCATAAGTTTATTTTTCTTGTTTAGCACAGATGCTTAAGCCCTAATCACAGCAGATTTGGATTATGAAAGTACCTGAATAATTGGTTTCCCTTGGCATAGTCCTTCTTTCTCCCATGCCAGATAATTAGTTGAAGCACTTCTTTAATTGCCCTCAGTTCTTTAATCAAAAAAGCTACAAAACATACCTGCTACCTGCTATTTAATTCTGTAAATTCTGTCTTTTATTATGAACAGAATTTTAAGGGCCTGTAATTTAGTTAGGTGAATATAAATTGGCATTAGCTGTAGAAAAGGCAGGTCTTATTCAAAGATGTTAGTGACCATAGCTACTGGAAAATTCTAAGTATCGTTCAAGCGAACTTTAACATATGGGGAATGATACTATCAGAAATAAGTGTCTCTGCTTCTTTTTTCAAGCCCATACTTTGACTAATTATTTTTCTAATGTTTTCTAGTGATCAACTCCTCTATTTGATTAGGATATGGGACTGTGCAGTTTTATACTGAAAGTTACATTACATTCCAAAAATTTCCTCAGTCCTGGGCAAACCAAAACTATCGACCATTTACTCCCTGTTATGACTCCTGTAAGGTGAACCTGCTCATACAACATTCCTTTCTTCTTGGATATCATTTGTGTTGCTTTTCTGCCAGAAATGGTTTCACCCACTTCATAACTCAGATCCATCTTCTAGAAAGCATCTTCAGGAAACTTCTGTTCACTATACTCATCTTCTCAAGGGAATTTCATTTGTGTTTATGGACAGTCTTACAGTATATTACTCTTCTACCTACCTGACCTTTTCTCTGTTCTGTACATGTTAGTCATCACCTAGATCTACTTCCAGACTGACTGTCTTCATTTCATTTCTCACCCTACATTTTCATTTATATCCACTATAGCAATGTATGACAGTACCCAGCAATTCAGAATGGATACCTTTCATCCTATATGACCAATCAAAATCCAATAGATTTTTGCCTTTTCTGTATCTCCAGGACCTAGGCCTTACTCTCTAGAATATCTTCAGTGATGTTTTTTATTTGAATTCCTCATCTGCATTAGTAGATTGGTCTCCAAGTTAGTTCCCTTCCTATCATTGTTTATTCTACCAATAGCCCATGTTGACATTGCTTCCTATAGTTAACATGTTAACTGTCACCATAGCAGTCCCCTACTTAAAATCATTAGGTAGCTTCCGTGACCTCTAGGAACTGGCCTGTGCCCACCTTACCAGCTCTCTTCTCATTACCCCCTTGCCTATAAGTTAAAGTTAGCTTTAACTATACTTAGAATTTTCCTAGAATTGCTAGGGTTACTAACATCTGTGAATTGCACCTACCTTTTTCTCCAACTAATGTCAACTTATATTCACCTAACTAAATTATAGACCCTTAACATTATGTTCATGAAATAGAGTTCTCCTACAGTTTTTCAAAGGAATCATGGTCCTGCCAACAGTTTGATTTTAGATTTCTAGCATCCAAAACTAGGTAAATTTCACTTACTTTAAGCACCAGGCTCCCCCCGCCCCAAAACAACCGTTATTCAAGTATGCTATTCCAAGAAGCTTTCCTACTGATATACCCAACCCAGTCATTTTTTGCACATCCCCTTAGCAGTGTGCACTTCTTCTATCCTAGCATTTATGATGGATTATGTTTGTTAGATAAAAGCTGGGCAGGGAATAGCCACAGGAAACATAGGAGGACTCCAGTAAAGCAAAGTTTATTTCTTAGGATTGCTGGTGGCTGGCTGTTGTGGGTTCTCCTCAGGCCAGCTGTGAAGACCTTAACCTGGATTGGGTCCCCTGCCAATTGGGGGTGGGGGGTAAGAGGCATGGAGTCATGACACAGAGACCCCGGGAGTCAGGTAGAAGCAAGCACTAGGCAAGGTGCTGCAGACTCATTTAATGCAGGAGGAGGCACACCTTATATCTCCCTTTTCTCTGCCCCCAAGTCCCTTTAGTCAGCGTATCATTTTCTGATTGGTCCGTGCCATGCAGTCTGTCAGCTGTCACTGGGCTTGCGAGCAGGGTACGGAGGCAAGGGATACTTTTGGCGGGCTGTTTGCAGACCAAGAAGTGAAGTGAATTCTCACTAAATCCCAAGGCTCTGGGTCCACACCATCTTTGGAGGCCTCCTGCTACATTTCCACCCTTTTTCTTTAAAAATGACTGTCCAGCAAGAGCCTGTAGGCAGCTCTGCCTCGGGATGACCCCAGGATCATGGACTGTGCCTGTCTTAAGTTGTCCTATTCGGTCATGAACCTTACCTGTCATTGGAGCATGGACATACATGTCCATGTCCTGACTTAGGTTGATTCAGCCCAACAGGATCTTACCCGTCATTGGCTACCAGTCCTCCAAGGGTATCATTCCGGGGGATCAGTCGAGGTGGGGAATTATCTGTAGGAGGCCTCATACATTTGTGCAAGCCAAGTCTGTCGGGCTGTATAGGGTGGGTTGAAATCATCTTCGTGAATTGCTCTGAGGGCCTGATACACCGAGTGATTGAATTTTCTCTGACTATGGGAATGAAGAACAAGGCATTTAAGAATTAGAAAGAGAAGAATAATTATGCCTGTCAGGAGTAGGTAAGTGACGATACATCCATTTGCTAGAGGGCATTGGGTAGGAGACCACACGGGTTAACTCCATATGGATTGAGGGGGCCTAAGGGAGCAAGGGGTGCACATGTAACACAAGATCTGCTCAGATGTTTGCATTGAGAGGTGGGTAGGTTGGGTAGAAGGTGGTGCAGACTGCGAGGAGAAAGGTGAAATTGTTGGTGTAAGGCTCTGGCTTGTTCTAGTAGAGGAATCTCTACATTTAAGGTACTCTGTTCAGGAAACCAAGGACAAACCTGTTCAATAAAATCTATAAAGTTAGTTAATTCTTGTGAGTTCACGTTAGCACCTCTTGCCTTGAGCATACTTTCAAGCATATGTACAAAAAGCAGATGGCTATTGCCTTGCCCCATACCTAGTCCTTATGGAAGAAAAGTAAAAGTTAATAAGAAGCAAAACTTGACTAAGAAACAAAAGTTTAAGATCTTATAGAATTTTGAATAAGGATGAAAGTTAAAATAAAGGTTAATAGTAGAATACAACTTAATATTTAATAGTAGAATACAACCTTAATATTTCTAATAAAGGCTTTTAAATTCCATGATCTGGTATTTGATTTTTTTTTCCTTGAAATTTTCAAGAAATATGCGAAAGCACACTTTAAGATCTGTTGAAACTAAAAGAAATTTTTTAATCAACCTGTAAGAAAAATATACATCATATACATAATTTAGTACTTAATTATAATAATTTTTTTTTGTTCTGAGTGTTACTAAAGGTGGTAACTACTAACTTGGATTATTTACTCAGAAAAATTTGAATGCATATCTAGTATCAGGCATCATGCTAAGTATTGGGGATGCAGTAGTGACTGTGATCACGTCATAGATTGTGGAGTATAGTAGAGTGATGAACAAATTACCTGTTAGGTGAGTGCATGCATGTCTTGATGCTTCTTACAAAGGACAAGCACACTGTCGTGGGAATAGTGTAACAGGAAATGGAATTTAAATTGAAAGTCAGAGAAAGGTCTCTATGAGGAAGTAACATGTTAGGAGATACAGTTTGAGTTACTAATTAATCAAAGAATCATGGTACTTGTGTTTAATGTGGGATAGCATACACACACACACACACACACACACACAACGAGTCAATAACGGAAAGCTAAAGGTGGCAGGAATGTAGGGGACTGGGGGAAAGGAAAGGAAAGGAAAAAGTGAGGGCAGATGGATATGAAAGTGGGTATCAGGGCTTTTAGGAACGTGTAGGTCACATTCATGATTTTGAATTATGTTCTAAGTGCATATAGGGAGTGCCATTATAAGGAAGGGTTTAAATGAGAATGGCAGTTACTGGGTTTTTTTTTAAATATTTTAATTTTTTATGTGAATGAGTGTTTTGCCTGTATTTTTTTTTTGTTCATTACAACAGCATTAACCTATTCAATAACATTTTTCTGAGCTAGGGTACCAGCACATACATGCAGTGCCCACGGAGGCCAGAAGAGGGCATTAGATCCCTGGAACTGGAGTTCTGGACACTTGTTAGCAGCCATGTGGGTGCTGGCAACAGAACCGCAGTCCTATGCAAGGGCAGTAAGTTCTCTTAACCACTGATTCATGTCTCTGGCCCAAACCAGCCTCCAACTCAGAGATTTGTGTGTTTCTGCTTCATGAGTGCTGGGACTAAAGATGAGTACTACCACACCTGGCACCAGTTTTTATTGGGGCGGGGGGTTGGTCTTTTTGAGACAGGATTTCCCTGTAGCTGGAACTCACTATGTAGACCAGGCTGACCTTGAACTCACACAGATGCCTCTGCCACCGAGTGCTGGAACTAAAGGTGTGTGCCACCATACCTGGCTCCAGTTTACTTTTTTAAAGATTCACTCTTACTGTGTAGACAGCTGATTAAGGGTGACAAGGGTGATGGTAAGGGAGACCGGTTCTGTCATACATTTATGGTAATGGAAGTGGAAGTCATTGAGAGCAGTGGAAGTGGAAATTGTGAAATGCAGCTCCTTTACCACAGCTGCAAACCTTTGTATGTGCTTGTTTGTAGTTTTTGATAGTTTTCATACAAGTATAAAATATATTGTGATTATATTTACCCCCCATTACTTCCTCTTACCCCCATTTCATTCCTTCTGATTTCCTCCTTCCTAACTAGTCCCCCACTGGCTACCCCACTGAAGAAAATCACACCCTGTTTCATAGCAATCATTAACAGCCAGTAACTCCTTGAGAGGAGGTAGGGATATGTCGTCAACCTTTTATTGGCTGTCATTTGAGGATTTTATATGTATGCATATATATTGTAGATACACAACATTCAAACAAAATTGAAGTGATACTACAGCTTTGGGGGATGTTCATTTTTCAAGTATCATTGTCATTTTTCCTTGATAATAACTCCCTCTCATTTCTGGGTTTTTTTTAAATTATTATTAAAAAAACAGAGTTTCAGAGGGCTGGAGAGATGGCTCAGAAGAGCACATACTGCTCTTACAGAGGACCTAAGTTCAATTTCCAGCACCTGTATCAGGTGGCTTACAACCTCCTGTAACTCCAGCTCCAGAGGATCTGATGCCCTTTTCTGGCCTCCTCGGGCATCTGTACTCACAGGCATATATACTACTCCAGTACATGTAATTTAAAATAAAATACAAATCTTTAAACAAAGTTCTAAGCATAAATGAAATAGATGAGTTTCTGTTGCTTTACTTGCTTGTTTCTGTGATTTTTTTTTTTTTTCATAGTTTTTCTTAGCACAGTAGTTTTGGACTCAATTTCTTTTACAGTCTTTACTAAAATTTCC
>NW_008355157.1:2598986-2606979 GCF_000622305.1 Nannospalax galili
AGATGTTTCATAGCCATCTTTACTTCTTCTTTTGAAAACTTTCTGTTCAACTCCTGAGCCCATCTTTCAATTGGGTTGCTTCTTGTCTTGGTTCTCTGTTTTTTAAGTTTGTTATGTATTCTGGTAATTAAACCTCTATCAGATGTGTCGCTGGTGAAGATTTTCTCCCATTCTGTGGGTTTTCTGTTTGTGTCCTTGGTTGTCTCCTTTGATGTACAGAAGCTTTTTAATTATAATAATTTTTAATTTGAGCAGTTGGTGCCAGTACGTTTAATCAAAATTTTAAATTTAGAAGTGCGTTTAGAAGTGCGCACAATATAGTTGACGTTTTTAAAATTGATTGATCCAAATTTTTACAACTTACAAGGCTCACAAACACACAAAAAACAAGAAAATTAAATCTTAACAAATGAAATCAAGCAAACAAACTAAAGAAAATTTTTAACTGATATCAGTAGATCTAAGTAATTTAAAAATATTAACATCTCATTTTTAACAACTCTTATCATCTATATAATAACTAGTGGCACATTTTAAAAGTGTGCACAATTTTTTCTATCAGTAGATATAAGTAATTTAAAACTATTAACATCTCATTTTTAACAACTCTTATCATCTATATAATAACTAGTAGCAAATTTTAAAAGTGTGCGCAATTTTTTTGATGTCATTAGAATGTTTGATTTATTTTTTAACAAGGCCTTTTATATTTAATATTAATGGATTTAAAAGATGTAGAAAGGTATTAACAACTGCTGGTCTGCCACATCAGGGCATCGAAAAAGAAACAGACATTACCATTTTCATGCTCTGGCCGTCCATACCAGAGAATGCCCATCGACCTGCCATATCAGGACACTGAAACAGAAATACATCACCAGCTCTTATCCAAGACAACAACATTATCCAATATAACAACCCACGGCCTCGCAAGGCAATTCATGCAAAGGTAGCCTTTGGCAATCCATAGCTCACCAGGGCACCTTCAAAGAGGTAACTGTAAATTTAATAATTGGTACCAATAGACCTAATTGATAAATTTAAAGGACCATGTACATGTGATGTTTATAATGGAATGTCGACATGATCGACGGGAATTCGCGTCCCAAAACCACACGGCGCGAACGGACCCTTGAACCAGTTTTCAGTAACAGCCCTCCATTACTGTTTCGTTCTCCCTGATCGACCTCCTCTCACCAAGTTGACCTGGTTGGTTAACAACCTGGTTACCAGCCTAAGTTATCAACCCAGAAAACTGATGATAGAGGTGAATTCTTTTGGTAGATCAATCCTACATGCCAAAGTATCCAACATGTAGGGTGTTTGTTCTCACATCCTTTCACAGGGTCAGGGGTTTGACCTGAACCTGGAAAATTTTTTAGAACACTTTTAAGAATAACTAGCTTAAGTCTGAAGAGAAAGGACCAATTTCCCTCCAGAGTTAGCGTTATCATTTTTATTAGCACATGTAAGGAAGCAAACAGGAACAAATTTGGAACAACAAACTCTGAACAAACACTCATGGAAACATAATCAGGGCGCAGCCACATCACGCTGGGCCACAGACATGATAAGTTTATCTACTTTGTCATTTTCCTTTGCCAAGATCCCAGGGAGCTTGGTGTGTGATCTTATGTGGAAGATGTGCCAGGGCCATTGTCTGTTATCTAAGATAATCTGGAGAGCTTTCTTGTGGCCTATTACTCGAGGAAAGGGAAGACATCTGAGGGCCTGAACCGCAAACTGGCTGTCAGAGAATATATTGAGCAGCTCAGTCTGGCAGACTTGGAAGATTTTTAACAAGACCAGGAGCTCCCCCAACTGGACAGAGCTGGGATTGGCTTGTATATAACAGGTGTCATCCTTTCCCATGCGCTGAATGACAGCGCCATGACGGGACTTATTGGCATCTGAGAAGGCTAGCGTGGCTAAAGGTAGGGGGCTTTTGCCGAGGGAAAAATCACGGCTGAGTGGTGATTTCCCAATAGGCCAGGCTGGCTAGTCACTTATCTGAGGGTGTGTGGTTAGCCAACTCCCCCATGAACCCAGACATCATTAGTTGGAAAGCCAGAGAGTCTGCCCATAATGTTTGGGAATGCTTAAGAGGAAAGGGCATTATAATTTTGTCAGGTTCCTTTCCGAATAAGCGCCTGGCTGTTTGTTGGGCCTTATTTGCTAACTTTAAGGCAATATCATACTTAGAGCTAAGCCTAGTTAGGTCTCAGGTAGCCAGGTGGATCCACACCAGGGGGTCTTGCTGCCATAGTGCCCCCAAGACACCATTTTTAGTCCAGAGGATCAAGGCCAGTAATACCTCTGCTGGGTCATGACGTTGGAGTGACTCAGACCAGAGTATATGAGCTATCTTAAGAAGATCCTTAGCTGACCGGGTGAGAGGGATCCTTGAAGTTGGTGAATTATGGCCTTCCAGCAGGGGGAACAAGGCCCAGAATTCCAAGTCAGGGACGGTATAAATTGTTTGAGCCAGTTTATAGGGCCTGGCCGGTATTTCCAATGAGGGGATTTAAGGGATTCAGTTTCTGATATAATGGTGACATCAGCCCCTGTGTCTACTAGGCCCTTTATGGCAGTTCCATCTAGGAACAGGGTCATTAGTGGGGAGTGGTTGAGGATTGGGAGAGTCCATAATAACTGTCTCATTTCCCCTCTTGTGGGTGGGGCTGAGGGGCGCCCTGGGTGGAGTTTAAAGGAGCTGAGTCTGGTTGAGGCTGTGACCTACAGTCTTTTTAGCCCAGTGGAACCCTCTTTTGCACTTGGGGCAGCGAGTCTTGGGGCTGACTGTACCTCTTGGGCAGTGACTACGAAAGTGGCCAAGCCCCCCACAGTTCCAGCAGCCTTCCCTCTAGCCAAAGTGGGTGGGTTTTCCTTGAGACAAAAGAGTCTCCAAGGAGTCGTCAAAGCCTCAATAGGGCCCACCCCATTTGTGAATGTTATCATTGCGGACAGGTGCAATAGCATTACAAGTAGGAATGTTTAGTCCCTCCCAAGTTAATTGTTTGATAAGCACCTCTTGGGTGGGTCCAGACTCCACCCTCCGCTCTACTGCCTCGGTGACATGGGTAAGGAAGTCTTTGATGGACTCCCCTGACTGTTGAATCAAATTACGGAAAAAGACTTGTGGGTCACGGGGAGAGCAACATTTAAGGGCCTTAAAGGCCAAGTCAGAAACTTGTTGAAAATAGGCATGGAGGCCAATAGTAGACTGGGAGATGGGGTCAGTATATTGTCCACATCCCATGAGCGTGTCCAGTGTAATGTTGAGGCCATATTGGAGATTTAGGCATGCCTGG
Source organism: Nannospalax galili (assembly GCF_000622305.1). NCBI lineage: Eukaryota > Metazoa > Chordata > Mammalia > Rodentia > Spalacidae > Nannospalax > Nannospalax galili. Next base: position 2,602,298 of record NW_008355157.1, read on the forward strand.
CTTTTAGCCTGATCGTCATAGGCTACGCGCCAGTTTAGAAAGATTGAGGGTTCTAAGACTGCCTTTAGTAAGCTATACCAATCATAGTGGGTTTGTACATGTAAGGACCACTGGCGAAGAACCTGCTCAAAATATGGGGAGTCAGGGCCTGATTGCTCAGCTGCCCTGCGGATAAGAACGAGGTCAGCAAGTGGGGTGGGCAGCCATGGGTGCTGCGCTGGAAAGGCGGACAAAGGCAGGTGAGGCTTTAAGGAGGGCGGCCTAGGAGGGAGGGGCACAGTAGCAGGGGAAGAGGTGGGATGATTACTGGAGTGGGGGGAGAGTAACTCCTTCCACGGGTAATGGGGTGGGGGAATTTTTGGGCATGGTAGCTCTAGGAGAGTATCCTGAGATAGGCAAAGGAGCTCCTTCCTTATTGGAAGTGGGCACAGAGGCGGTGTCCACCTCCGGGTCTGGGGGGTCCGGGGTCGGGGTAATAGCCAGATCTACACTAGATTGCTCCCGGCTGTATTTGTTGTAGGCCGAGATGACTTCCTCAGGAGAGGAGGATTTAAGGCTAGCAACCATGTCTAGGAGGATTGGTACGAATGATGCTGGGGGAGTGATCCCTGAACCAACCTCCCTTTTTCGGGCCAGGAAGAGGACCCACATCCACGTGTCAGGGTCCCACATGTTTTTAGGGGAGACCCACAGAGCCAAATTAGTGGCTTCATCCCAAAAGTGTTCCACTTTCATCCCTCTGGTTTTAAGGAGCACCTTGAGTGCTGCTGTTTGTGGTTGCCTGCATTGTGGTGGTAAATTGCGCATTGTGGGAGCTTCTCGTGAAGGGGAATTCGCCACAAAAGTAGAAGACGAGGGTGACTACCAAGAGGGCACAAAGGATGCAAAGAAGCACTGTGAGCCACTCAGATGTAAACCCTCTGGACATGTAAAGGTGTATCGGATCCAAATGTCTTGTGCTCAGTGAGGTACTTCTGGAGGCTGAGACACTTCCAGCAGTATGCTCACAGGGTTTCTCTGGGACAGGCAACAGGGTGACCTGAAGCCTAGGCTCTGAGCTCGGGGTGGATCAGCCCTTATGTGAACTCACCGGGACAAGCTGAGAGGCGGGAGGTGCCAAAGTGGGCTTCGGGACCACTCAGAAGAGTGTGTCTCTCTGATCTAACAAAGTAGTCCAACAATAAAGACAACAGACAGGGTGGAGGGGACAGAGGAGGGGGCTACTCGCTTACCCTCGAGCAGCCGAAGAAACAGACAAGACCAGGGGCCTACTTACTGAACAAACCGAGGTTCTGGGTGTCGCCTGTTCACGCGCCAGGTGTTGTGGGTCTCCTCAGGCCAGCTGTGAAGACCCTAACCTGGATCAGGTTCCTTGCCGATTAGGGGGTAAGAGGTGCGGAGTCACGACACAGACCCCGGGAGTCGGGTAGAAGCAAGCACTAGGCAAGGTGCTGCAGACTCCTTTAATGCAGGAGGAGGCACACCTTATTATCTCCCTTTTCTCCTCCCCCAAGTTCCTTTAGTCAGCTTATCGCTTTCTGATTGGTCCGCGTCATGCATTCTGTCAGCAGTCACTGGGCTCGCTAGCAGGGTGCGGAGGCGTGGGCTCCTTTTGGCGGGCTATTTGTGGACCAAGAATTGAAGTGAATTCTCGCTGAATCCCAGGGCTCTGGGTCCGTGCTATCTTTGGAGGCCTCCTGCTACGTATGTTTAATTTCCTTATTGTGTTCTGAGATGCTGGAGATCAGGGGCTACTCCTTTTTCTCTGTATATTTTTATTGTAATACATAGGTTAGATCAGTTTGGGAAAAACAGTGGATGGGCATTTAGTAAATATGGTTTGAATGAGTGCCAATTGTGCCCTAACTTTGCTAAATGGTGTACACTCCACTAACAAGGTACAAAACTTGGTTCAGTAATGACACAACTTCTTTGGGGTTTTACTCCCTCTTTCTAGCACACAGTAGGCATTTCTTAAGCACATAGTGCCTGCATCATAAGTTAGAACCCAGTCTCAACTATTCCACATCCATTAGCATCAAATGTCTCTAAAGTTTATGTATTTTTTAATTCTCTAAGTCAGTACTTTTAAAATATTTTAATCTGACACTGATGATTCTTATAGTGTACTTTGATATTCCATTTAAAAAAAGAATAGACCAGAGGGACAGCCCACCCAATTTCTTCTGTGTGGGGGCTAAAATAATATCAAATAGCAATTATCTTTTACAAGTCAATTCTTTATAGACTTTGGATGTTCTAGGAAGGGAGTCTTAAAAACTATAGCACTGACCTTCCTACCCTAACAAAAACCAGTCGTGGCAAGCAATTTAAGTGAAAAGAAAGATCAGTAAATAAATTTCTATTGGCTTCTTTTAAAGTGCTCTCTTTTAAATAGTGAAATAAATTGACATCACATACATTTGCATTCGTCTGTGAAATGCCGTTATTCTTATCTGTTCTATCCCTGTGTACACTACAGGGCAGCATCTTAATTTCTTCTTACTAAATTCATTGTGCCTTGTGACTTCTGTGAAAAAGATAAAGTCAGTGCATATTTGCACAGCTTCCTGTAAGTTACAGGGTGTTAGTGAATGCCAAGCAGCTCATAGTTGTATTTTGTTGTGATTCATACCCATAGATTTACAAACAGATTGGCTTACCATCAATCCTAGTATAATTTTTTATTGAATTTTTGTGTATTTCATACAGAAAATCATCTTTATACCCCCTTCTACTTTCCTCTTTGGCACCCTCCCATACCCCTCCTCCCCCCACCCCTGGAGTTCATACATTCTGTCATTTGTGTTAAGTCCTATCATAGTGTCCCCAGTTGTCCTTCAGTGCAAGTTCATCCACTGGGATCTAACCAGCCTATCTAGAGTTCTTCCCTTTAAGAAGATCGGTTCTTCCTCACCCAGCCAATAATTCTTCGACTAAGACTGGGGCTTACTGATCATTTCTACAGCTCTGTGCTGAGTTTTTGTGTACCTAAGTTTGCATGGGTCCTGTGCATGCTGACACCATTGCTGTAGGTTTGTATGAGAAGGGTCCCAGGCACCTGTAGGACTATTTCCACATGGTCATGCACCTCCTCCCTGGCTCTTACAATCTTTCTACCCCCTCTTCTGCAATGGTCCCTAAGCCCTGGGTGGGTAGATTTTAGTAATAGGAGTCCTGTCCAAGGACTCACACTCTACAAACTCTAATTCTCTGCATTTTGGCCATTTGTGACCTTTTGCATTCCTGGCCCTCTGTCGCATGAGGGAGCTTCATTGATGATAGTTAAAAGATGAATTAGTGTTCTCTTCATCCCTGCTTCTATGTTCTGTGAGCCTTAAGTATAGAGGTTGTATCCTAGATGTGCCACTTAGACTTGGGTAATTCACAGACAGTCTCTGTGTGTGACTGGTTATAAAACTCTGTAATTATCTCTGTCACTTGAAAAAGAAGCTTCTTTGATGGGTGGTGACTTGGATACTTGTCTATAAATTTAAGGATCCATATTTTGCACATAGTAATAAATTATGTTAGTCTAGGAATGAGACAGCCTTGGAGTTGTCTCTAAGATCTATGCCCTCTCCAGCTATGTGTATTTGGCTAGGTTTACAGTACCACACATGCGTTTTCTCCCACTGAGTGGACTTTAAGTCCAGTTAGATAGCTGTTGATTACCCCCAAGATAAAAGTGCCATAGTACACCAATATCATTTGCTGTGCTGGTTATTGATGGAGTTTTTAGGCCTTGAAGCTGGGGTTGGACAATCAATTGATGTTCTCCCTTAGTAATGTGTAAAAAGGGGGTAGTTAAATGGGGGAGGGCTATACAAAGAACTATGGGAGGAAAAGGAGCTCAAGAGAGGTGAGACCATAGCAGACAGAAATTATCAGGGGAGAAATGGGGAAAATGGGAGTACTTTAAATGGGGAGAGCAGGGAGGGAGGATAAGACAGAGAGAGAATGAGGAAAGATAAATGGTACCTAAGTAGCATAAAAATATCAGAGGGAATTGTAACAAGAAACAGTTCCAGACAGGAGAAACCTTCCTTTGAGTTGTTGGCCAGGGTAGCCCAAGAGACTCCCAAAAGACAGAACATACTTTAGAGACAGGGTTTGGAGCAACAGAGCTGGAACTGACCTGGAAGCCACCTCCCCTGAAGGCTGGCTCTCATAGCTTTGGAGAGCACTGCACAATCCTAATATAATTTTTAAAAATTCAATTACAAATAGTAAAGAAATGTTGAAATAAAATAAGATAAAAGGGTCTGGAGACATGGCTGTATGGTTAATAGCACTGGCTACTCTTGCAGAGGACCCTAGTTTGATTCCCAGTACCCACATGGCGCCTAACAACTGTCTATGACTCCAGTTCCCAGGGATCCAACTCCCTCTTCTAACCCCTACAGGTGCACTTACATGCATGTATGAAGAACACTCATACACATAAAATAAAAAAATAATAGGGGACTGGAGCAATGGCTCAGTGGTTAAGAACACTGGCTGTTCTTGCAGAAGACCCAGGTTCAAATCCTAGCACCCACATGGCAGCTAACAACTGTCCGTAACTCCAGTTCCAGGGATCTGACAGCCTCTTCTGACCTCTGCAGCATTGCACGACACAGGTGCACTTACCTACACACAGCAATACACGCATACACATAAAATAAAAATAATAAATAAAA
>NW_008355157.1:2607052-2616678 GCF_000622305.1 Nannospalax galili
AATAAATATTCAATTACATACTTTCTCGACTTGCAGTAATATAAATTTTCTTTATTTTACAAAATTGTGCGTTTGAGTATAATAAAGTGTATAACCTCAAATTCACTTCAGCATTAGTTTTCTCTAGTTACTTTTTTTCACTTTCAAAGTATTTCCTTCTTAATCAGGTATATTAGTTACTTTTCTCATTTCTGTGATAAAATAACTTAAGGGATGATTTGTTGTGGCTTACTGTTTGAGGGATACAGACCACAATAAGGAAGGCATAGCTGTGGGAACATCCTGTAACTGTGTGCAAGAGCTTGCTAACATTTGGATGGATCACAAAGAGCAGACAGAAAGCAGGGCCTGGTATAAACCTGAAGACCCAGTCCCCCAGCAACCCACTTTTTCATCTAAGCCCTCTGTCCTAGAATTTCTACAACTTTCCAAAATCCTGCCACCAGCTGGGGACCAATTCATTGAATACCCAAGTTTGTGGGGGGCATTTCTCATTTAAACTATGACATCAAAGTTCTTCTTCTAAACCCTGTAACACAAGAAGGCATTTGTGTGAATGTTCTACTTCATTCTCTCCCAGAATTGAGGATGAAGAATCTCTGTTTTAAGTAGGACCCTTCTTGACACCATTTGTTATTTTAAATCATACCTTTTTTTTCTGAAATAATTCTTGCTGACTTTTCTTTGGTTAGCTAAAATCTAAGTAGCCTATGTTTACCATGTGAATTAGGATTTAAGCATGTGAGGCATGTTTTTATTTCAGAGTTTTAGAAATTGTCTATTTTTGTGAAAAATATTTTAATATTCATGCTTTGGCAGCTATTAATTTTAATTAATTTGTTTTGAAGTAAACTTGTTAAGGATTAATTCAGCCTTGTTTTTAAAAGTTTCAGTTTCGGGCTAGGAAGATGACTCAGCCAGTGAAGTACTTGTTTCACAAGGATAAGTACTTGAGTTCCTATCCCCAGCACCCACATAAAAGCCAGGCTCAATGCCATGACACATCTGTAATCCCAGTGCCAGGGAAATGGACACAAGAATATCTCTGAGACTGATTGGCAAACCAACCTAGCCAAAAAGGTAAGCTCCAGGCTCAGTGAGAGACCCTGTCTCCCTCCACAGACAAACACACATATGTACAGTGCACATAAAAGCTAAGTTTAATTTGGAGCTAAATATGAATCCTAACCTTGGATTTGAAACCCAACTCTCACTTGCTCTGTAGGTTAACTTCTCTGCACTTTCTGTTCCTTCCTGTAAAATGGGAATGTTATGGCTCTTTTATATGGTAAAAACTGAACGGTTTGGAGTTGGCAAGATAGCTCAGTGGTTAAGAGCAAGTACTGCTCTTCCAGAGGATCCCAGTTTGATTCCCAACATCCACATAGGTGGCTCACAACCTCCTTTAACTCTAGCTTCAGGGAGTATGACACTTCTGGCCTCCATGGGCACCTACACTCATGTGTACATACCTATATACTGATGCATAGACACACACATGTCATTAAAAATAAAAATTTTTAAAAACTGAATATACTTCTTTCTGCAGTAACTGATATACAGAAGTACTCAGTAACTAGTTAACTGTAATTATCAATATTTATAGTGAAGTTTCAAAATTAAAGTTACTTTTAGCTCAAGGGAACTCATATTTGTTTGATAATTTGTCATGCAATATAGTGTTTTATAATTAGCCAGGATTTGATTGAAAGATCAAGTGTCAGCTTGGGGATGTATCTCGTTTGGTAGTGTTTGCTTATCATGCACAAGACCCCAACTTAAATCCAGCAACACATAAACCAGGCATTGCTGTTACATGACTGAAATTCCAGTACTCTGGAGGTAGTAACAGGAGGATCAGACTTTCAGGGTCATGCTTGAGTCCAGTCTGGGCTACATCAAACTCTGTCTTTTCCCTTTTCTTTTTTTTTTCTTTTTCTTTTGAGGTTCATTTGCAGGACCAAGTGTTGTTATTATTAGCTCCTTTATTGATTTGACCTGACCTAACATCATTAATACTTGTATTTCTGCCTTGCTTCTTTTTCCTAATCATTGTAAAGTAGAATATGATTATAGCATATGTCTTTCATTTCATTCTTCCAGTTAACTATCTTCTCTGCTTTTTCTGTTATCTTCTCCTCCAAAGTTACTCTCAGGTTTAATGTTTAGATTGTTTATATATACATACTTCCCCCAAACAATGACTAATAGGAATACTGCTTTTTATATAATTGTATATTGTCATTGAATTCCATTATATATCATACTCTATGAGGAGCCACCTGCCTCATAGGGCAAGGCAGTTTCTCATAAATGTGTATTTTTTAAATGATATTAGATTCTAGGCTAGAATTTATTTGAAAATTACAAATTTTCAAGATTTTGTAAAGTCCTTAAAGAGAGGAGATGACTATGATCAAAGTATATGTGTGAAATGTCCTGATGAAACCCATTATTTTGTACAAATAACATAGGCTAACTGTTGTTTTAGTTTTTATTTTTTTAAGTTCATATAACTTTCAGGAAGCTGAAATTACACCATAATTTACTTGAACTAAGGGTTAGACATATGGATTAATGCTAAAACCTGCCTGCTATTTGTAACTTGGAAATGCATTTTAACTTCTAGTAGAATCCAGCCTATTCCAAGGCATTTTTCCTGACAAGCTCTGAATACTAATAGGATGTACATACTATTTTTTCTCCCACTAACAGCCACATCATCCTTAGAATACTCCTTGTGGTAGAAGGAAAAAGAGAAAAGGAAACAACTTGAGATGAAAATTATTCCTATGATATCATAAGTTGATTTTTGTTAGATGAAATATACTAGATATTATATTGAGTTTTTAATGCCTATAGATTGAATTTTAATAAATATAATGTGACATTATTCTAAATCTAAAATATTTATTGATGCCCCTTCATAGTGCATGCTGATTTTTCTGCATAATTTTTATTCCTTTATTTTTGTAATTTTTTATTGATTTTTTTTGAGAATTTCATACAATGTGTTTTGATCACATTCAGATCCCCTCCCTCATCTCTACTTCTACTCTACTACTTCCTCACTTCATGTCCTCTATTATTTTCTTAAAGGTCTATCTAGTCTGATTTGTGTTCCCTAATGCTATTGGTTTCTCCCTTGGAGTGTGGTCAATCCACCAGGTTTCATAACCCTAAAGAAAATTGATTCTGTCTCTCCCAGCAGCTGTCAATTGCCATAAGAACCTCAGCTAGGGATGGGGCTTCTTTCTTACCTCTCCCATCCATATTAAGTTTCTGTTGGGTTTGGGCTTTTACAAATCTTGTGCTTGCTGTACATCTGACCGGATAATGTGGTTTTCTGTTTTCATCTACCACCTCTGGTTCTTACAATGTTTTCAGATCTCTCCTCCACAAGATCCCTGAGTTATGGGAGGAGAGGGTGTGGTATAGGTATCACTTTTATGGCTGAGCATTCCACAGTCTATTATTCTCTGCACTTTGGCCAGCTATGGGCCTCTGTGTTAATCACCGTCTGCTGCAAGAAGCTTCTCTGGTAACAGTTGAGCTATGCACTAATCTATGGGTGTATTAATATCAGTAGGAGTCAGTTTAATGTTATTTAGCAGAATAATAGTAGTAGGTTCTCCCCTATGGCTTGTGACTTGTCTAATGACAGGTTCTTGGCCCTGGTAACAGTTCAAGGTATGAACTCCATCTTGTGAAATGGGCTTTAAATTCAAATAGAAGATGGTTGGTTAATCCCCTAACATCTGTGCCACTATTGCACCAGTGAGCATATGTTGCCAGGCCAATCATTAATGTTCCTTCAAGAGTTTATGGCTGGGTAAGATTGATAATTACCTTTCTCTTCCAGTAGCATACATAACACCTTCTAGTACTATGAAAGCTAGCCAGTAGAGATGAAGCTTGAATGTCAGTACCACCTTGATTTCTCCTTTTTTGTTCTGACTCACATACATAGTGTCTTTAGCAATAGGGTCTTAATGTCAAGTTCTAATGGGTAACCAAGAGCAGTGGAAATAACCAATGTTGTTTGAGGGTCTGTGAAACTTCCCTGATTCACAGCTCTTAAAAAGGGAGCCCATTCCTGGCATTTGGTTTTTTGTTTTTGTTTTTGTTTTTGTTTTCAATCTGTTAGTCTTTCGTATCTATTAGGGTCATTAAAACCCAGTACTAGGATAACTATCTTTAAACTCTTTATATTGTAATGTATATATTTTAAGAAGTATCTTCAGTAGAGGTTTCCATATGACATTTTCAAAAGGCCTTTAATGTTAGTTATTCCATCCCTTACTCCCTCTCTGCCCTACCCTCCCATTCTCTACTCCATTAAAACCATCTTATCTGTTATTCGGCTCTCCCCATTTATATCACTGCATTCTATCTCCCCTTCCATGAACTACTCCTCATGGCCCCTTATTAGTTTCATGACCTCTAAGTATTTTCCATTCGAAATACATGCATCTAAAGATTCAAAGCTAGCTTCCACGTATGAGAGAGAACATGTGATGTGTCTTTCAGGGTCTGCGTTACCTCACTTAGAATAATTAGTTCCAATTTCATACATTTACCTGCATATTTTGTAGGTTTTTTTAACAGCTGAAAAGTATTACACTGTGTAAATGTACCATACTTCTATTATTCATTCATCAGTTGATCAACATTTTCTGGCTATTGTGAATAGAGCAGCAGTGAATATGGATGAACAGGTATCTCTATAGTAGGTTGAGAGCTACCTGTAGAGTCCTTTGGGTATGTGCCCAAGAGTGGTATGACTAGATCATGTGGGATCTCTATTTTTAGCTTTTTGAGAAACCTGCACACTGATTTCCATAATGACTGCACCAGTTTGCACTCCCACCAGCACTTATTCACTAATAAGTGTTCTTCTTTCTCCATGTCCTCACCAGCATTTGTCATCCTTTTTTTTTTGAATCTTAGCCATTCTTATTGGAGTAAGATGAAATCTCAGAGTAGTTTTAATTTGCATTTTCCTGATTGGTATGTTTAGTTCCTTGTCCCACTTTTTAATTGGGTTGTTGTTTGGTTTGGGGGACTTTTGGAAGTTTTTTTTTTTTAGTTCTTTATATATTCTAGATACTAATCCTTTGTGAAATGTATAGCAGGTTTTTTTGAGACAGGGTCTCACTATATAGGTCTGCCTTGCCTGGAATTCACAGAGATGTACCTGCCTCTGCTTCACATACCAGACTGAATTTGGGGTTTTTTTATATATAAAATCCAGTTGAATTTAAGTGCATATTTTGAGTCCTTTGGGATCCATTTTAATCATACTGAATCTTTCCTGTGCATTTTTAGCCTACCTACTTCTGTTATATAATAAATTCTTGCTATCCTGTACAGTTATATCTATCATCCTCCAGTGTAGTTAATCTACAGTATTTGTAGTCTTAATAGTCCTAAATGTGCTATAACTATTATTCAAGATTTGCTACTGTCTCTTTAAGTCAGAGTTTTCTTTTTTTTTATTTTAATTAAGAATTATAGAAAGTTGAAGGGGCTTTCTACATGATAATCTATTATCAGAAACAAGCTAAGATAGAAATAAGCATAGAAAATGTGTAATGCTTTTTGACACATTAACTTTGAAAAGTCTAACTTGTAATTACATGTGTATGATGTCAGAATAATTCATGGCTATGCCTTTTTTCATTGTAATAACTTCAGTTTAAGTAATTTGGGAGTACCCATGCACATTTTTTTGGGGGGGGGGTCTTTTTGAGACAGGGTCTCCCTGTAGCCTCAGCTGTCCTGGATTCACTATGGAGACCAGGCTGGCCTCGAACTCAGAGTGCTGGTATTAAAGGCATGCGCCACCACACCTGGCCTAGTTTCCTCATTTTTTAAAATATTTATTATTTTTATTTTATGTGTATAAGTGTATTGCCTGCATGTATGTGAGTAAAGGTGTGCACCACCATGCCCTTTTATTTTTTAATAATGCATTTTACATAGATTTATATAGATAAATATACAATAGTTGACAAACTGAAATCACATATATTCTTTTATTTTTTTTTTTTGTTTCCTTATTTGCTTTGGGGGATGGGATTGAGACAAGGTCTCACTGTGTAGCCCTGGTTGACCTGGGACTCACAGAGATCCACCAGCCTCTTTCTCCTGAGTTCTGGATTAAAGGCATGCACCACTACACCCCATGTTTGGTTTTTGTTTGTTTTATGTGTATCAGTGTTTTGCCTAAATGTATGTATGTGTGTCCATGCATACAATGCCCAGGGAGACCAAAGGTGGTGTTGGAACCCATGGAACGAGAATTATAGATGGTTGCTAACCACCATGTGGGTGACGGGAACTGAATCCAGGTCCCTTACAAGAGCAGCCAGTGCTCTCAACCACTGAATCTCTCCAGCCTCTGATTCTTTGAATGTCACTTATAGATCTACCTTTTAATGTGCATTTAACTTAATTTCAATGTGAGAATTATTATAAAAAGCAAAACTTTCTTATCACAATAAAGGTTGTATATAAAGTTATAGTCTAATAAAGTAGAGTTGAATTATACTTAAGGCTAATACTGTATATATAACCAAAAGTAGATATGGTAGTATTCAAGTGTTTTACATTTTAAGGAGAAAAGAAGAATGAAAAAGAGGAAATAAAGTAACATAAAGAGAGACAGAGGAAGAAAATTAGCTGTGGTTTTTATTCCCTTTTTCTGCTTCAGTACTTAAAGAATGGGTCTCTTGCCTGGCAGGCATTGTGGTGAATGCCTTTTTAAGCCCAGGACTTGGCAGAGACCCTATCTCAAATAAACCAAAGTCTTAAAAAGGTCTCTTGTCTTAACTTTCCTATTTTACATAGTTAACAGATGCAGTGGTTTATCAAACGAGTGTCAACTAATAAGACTTTAATGATATTTTTAGATTCACACTCCATGAAACCATGAATGGAATCCAGATTCATATGGACTTTTTATAGCCAAACTTTTCAACTATATTAATAATTTTCCTCACTCTATTTCTAAGTCCGCCTCAAGATAAGAAAAGAACAGATTATTTCTGACATTTTTTTCATGCCATTCTGTCCTTAATATTGCCTAGGGTCATAAAAATTCATCTTGATAATGTGCCACAATGCCTGGCTATCCTTTAATATTTTTACTTATTATTATTATTAATTATTATTTTGGTCTTTTTGAGATGACCTCACTGTAGGGGGTGTCCCAGAACTCACTATGTAGACCAGGCTACCCTTGAACTCACAGAGATATGCTTGCCTCTGCTTCCCGAGTGCTGGGTTAATTTTATAAAATTCTCACTATAGGGGCTGAAGAGTTGGCTCAGCAGTAAACCCAGTTCTTTTTGAGCTACCATGCTTAAGGGTTCTTGTTGAGAAGCATGGCATGGTCTAATACCATTGCTCTTCAGAGACATTTCTTTTTTATTATTTTTATGTCTGAGTGCATTGCCTGCATGTGTGGAAGTGCACTTATGTCGTGCAATGCCCAGGAGGTCAGAACAGGGCATTGGATCCCCTGGAACTGGAACTGGAGTTACAGATGGTTGTAGCCACCATGTGGGTGCTGGGAATCAAACCCAGTTCCTCTGCAAGAACAGCTAGTGCTCTTAACCACTGACCTATCTCTCCAGCCCTGTCTGAGGATTTTTTTTTTTTTTTTTTTTTTTTTTGGTCTTTTTGAGACAGGGTCTCCCTGTAGCCCACAGCTGGCCTGGATTCGCTATGGAGACCAGGCTGGCCTCGAACTCACAGAGATCCGCCTGCCCCTGCCTCCTGAGTGCTGTGATTAAAGGTGTGCACCACCTCACCTGGCCTTTGAGGATGTTTTTGTGTGCATATTCAATGAAAAAAAATTCTGTAGTAGTCTAGCCTCTTCAAATTTAGTATTGAGCTGCAGATTAATTATGAGTTTCTGTAGTGGTTGACAAAAAAAGGATGTTTCCATAATTAAAGTGATAAAAATCGTCTAAAATCTGATGCTGACAAGTTTGTCACTGGTACTCCTTGTTGGTGAAAGGTAGATATTCCCTCAAATAATGTACTTGGGTTAGAGAGTAAGAAAGAGACAGAGAGTTGCTAGTGAGTCCTGAAAGGGATTATATGTGGAAATGTTGGGTCAAATATCATTTATACATTGCCTGAAATATTTACCTCAAATATGAAGTCATTTGGGTCTAATTAAGACTAATTTGATTGTGTTACAAATTTCACAGCAAAATCGTCCAACTTAAAATATGTCTAAACTGTAACTGTACCCATGACAAATTCCAAAATATCTGTTAATAAACTTCATAACTGCCCTCAATATTTTAAAATATTTAAAGCACCACTGGTTTTATGGTCAAATTACTACCATCCTTTAAGAACTCTATTGAGCCGGGTATAGTGGCGCACGCCTGTAGTCCCAGCACTTGGGAGGCAGAGACAGGCGGATCTCTGTGGGTTCAAGGCCAGCCTGGTCTACATAGTGAGTTCCAGGACAGCTGAGGCCACAGGGAGACCCTGCTTCAAAAAGACCAAAAAATAAATAAATAAATAAAATAACTCTATTGATCATTCATCTTCATGTATGCATTTTTTAACAAGAAGATAAACCAATTTTTTTCCAGGTATAAAAAAGTCTTGTCCTCCCCTGCCCCTTTCACATTGCGGTTTTATTTCAAAATCATGGAAGTAAATAGTCCTGAAATTGGCGCGGGGGGCATAGTCATAAATCATTTTTATAGACTATGACTTACTAAGCTTTCCTAATTTCTACCAGAATTTTACTAAATAAAATCAATGTTAGTACACTGATTGAACCATGTAATCTCAGTTCCTCCAACCTTTGAAGCAAACAAAAAGCTTTAAATGAACAGAAGCTTACAATCATTTCAATGACCTCACGTAGTACATTTCCCTTTATGCAAAACAAGTTTATCCAAAATTTCACCAACCTGTGAGTTTAGATTCATGTTCCAAAAATTCAAGAGAGAAATCAAAATAATCTGAGGTTACCTATTTTCTACCACATAGCAAAGGTCCTTATATCTGTTCACATGATCACCACTCACCATTGTCACAGTAACATATTGTAACCTCTGTGTGTGTGTGTGTGTGTGTGTGTGTGTGTGTGTGTGTGTGTGTGTGGCCACAGACTAAACTCAGGACCTTACATATTCAAGGTGTGCACTCTACCACTGAGTGACAACCCCAGTCCTCTTAGTAGCATTTCTAAAGTGCTCTTGGGCATGTAAGTACCATTTTTTCCATCTACCTATGATAAAACCTTATCATTTGCATTTATCTATTAGACAAAACAGCTCTGAAATGTTCTGAAGCTAGAACTCTATATATACTTAAACTCTGCTTTAAAGAATCATATAGCTTTGTATTTGTATTTATATCATTGCTTTAAGCTGTTTCTGAAATCTCTTTGTGTTCCTTTTAAGGCATCCTTCTAAAAGGGGAAAATTTGCTATAGCTTTTATGTTTAGTCATGAGAAGGAACAAAATGACTACATTTTATTTGACACATGCCTGCCTTCTTAATTTTTATAAGCTAGGCTTCCTGATTTTTAAGACAGAATTTCTGATCAGTGATATTTATGTTTTTAAGGTCTGCCATGTATTTTTTT
>NW_008355157.1:2616744-2620852 GCF_000622305.1 Nannospalax galili
TTCTTCTTTATTTATTTTTTTCTAGGAATAAATTTAATCAAAGTACATGCTTTATACAATTAAAAACTACAAAACACTGGTAAGATAAATTAAGGACACAATTCAAAAATGGGAAGATATTCCATGTCTATGTATTAGAAGAATTAATATAGTTAAAATGTCCATATTACCAAAAGTAACCAACCCAGGTGTATATCAGCTGATGAATTTATAAAGAAAATGTGATATTTATCCACAACAGAATATTATTTAGCCATAAAGAAGAATGAAATTCTCTCATCTACAGCAATGTGATGGAAGAGAACACCACGTATCATCACTTACGTGTACAAACCAAAATGTCATTCTCAAAGAAGTTGAGAATAGAATAGTGGTACCAAAGCCAGGCCTAGGGGCATATGCATGCCTATAATCCCAACACCAGGGAGATGGAGACTGACACTTCAAGAGTTCACAGCCAATAGTCTGCACTACATACATACATACATACATACATACATACATACATACATACACACACATAAAAATAATATCTTAAAAAATAATGTATTTAAGCATCACATATCTAAAATTCCCTTCAGTTTTGGGGGTTCGCATGAGCATAAGAACATTAGTAAATTCATGTCTTCTTTTCTTTTTCTTTCTTTTTTTTTTTTAGAAGAAGCATTTCATTACAACTCTAACATACTCAATAACAGTTTCCATAGCAAAGATACATCTCTTTCAAGAGTGACTAAAATTTTTAGGTTCACTGTTGAATTAATACAGTTATACAGTATTGAACTCAATATAAGCCCTGTAAGATATAAAATTGAATGTGTTTTTAACCTTTAAAAAAGATCTCCATTTCATTTTAAAATATACTGTTTCTTACAGAAAGACTCATTGTTTTTGATAATAACACTAAGATATTGGCTCATGCATCTATCATCTGTATGTATCTGATTATTACTGGTCATAATCAGTTGCACTCGGATCCTTGGCACCTGCGTATGTCTATAAAGTTATCGGGTAAATTTCAATGGTATTGTTAATCACCTCTACTAATTAACGTGATGTAAATTTTTATGCTTCCTCCTCAAATATATTTCATTTTCTTTAATTTGTTGATTTGTGTGTGTGTGTGTGTGTGTGTGTGTGTGTGTGTGACACAGAACATCCCAAACCATCGTATTCAAGTACATACCTACTTCCCAGATGGCACTCTCCCATATCCTTCCTCCCCCAACTAGAGCCCTTATACTCTGATATCCCTGCTACTGTCCACTATGTTGTTGGGATCCCCAACTGTTCCCCACTACTTGTCCATCTGGTGAATCTAGTCAGCCTATCTACAGGTCTTTGTTTTAGAAAGGTCAGCTGTTCCTCATCTAGCAGCAATCCGTTGTCGATATTCCTTTAGATAAGATTGGGGTCTGCTGTTCATTTTCCCCATTCTATCCTGGGTTACCGTCTGGGAGTCCCTTGGGCCACATTGGCAAACAACTCAAAAAAAAGGTATCTCCTACCTGGCATTGTTGCTTATTATGTAGCCTTTAGCTATACATATGGACTCTTAAAAAATTATATTGGCCCCTTTATTCTTTGGTTATGCTTTCCTTTTGGGTGTTTAAGGCCATACAGGCCATACGGTTGGCCCAGCTAAACCACTCTATTTTTACTCTTAAAGTCATTTGAGGATCTGTTCCCCAGGGATCACATGGGCTTGGGAGGAGCCCCTGGCTCCTTTCTTTTACCAGTTCCACCTATGTGAAGATAAGTCAAAGGTCCTACTTGAACATTGCTGGCTTCGCTTGGAAGCATGTAGAAAATGTTTCCTCTGTGTTGACTTTCTTTTTTGTAGATTGGACACTGGTTCATGTCCATCTCATGGGGTCTCCTCAGCCTCCTTGATCAAGAGGACAGGTGACCCACCACAATTACAGGACATTTTGAGAGATGCTCATAGTCCCCTGGAACTAGTCGACCTAGGAGGGCAAGGAGCAAAAACTGTCATTTATGTCCCTCTGACCAAATTAGTATAGGCCTCAAAGTATGTCTGTTAAACCTTCAAGAAGGTTAGTTCCACCAGTCTGGTACTTTTAATTACTGTGTGCCATGTAGATATATCTTGGACAAAGACCAGTTGTTCTCAGATAAACCTTGCCTAGACATATATTTCTTGATCTGATATGTATGATTTGTCAGTAGGTTGTTAGACTAATATGGCTCCCTCTGGTTTTTAAAACTAGCTAAGCATTATTTATCTTTCTCATTGTCTAACCCCTCCATCATGGTTTCCCCAATTAAGGTGCCCCCATTTTCCACCTTCTCCCTTAATAATACCCTTCTCCTACGGTCCTGCCTCTTGGGCTCCTTCTTTCCCTTTATCCCCTAGGTTCCTTGTGTACCCTTCCCTCCCCCCTCCCTTAAGCTAACCCAATTTTTATCCATATCTCCCTTATTAAGGCCTGTTTCCTACTATTCTTCTCTTCCACATTCTTTTTTTCCTTTACCTCTCTGCTTCCTTTCCATTATCCTGGTTCCTGTAGTTATGTCTGTAGTTATGTACATACTCACTTAACAGGATTTGGTTCTAAGATCCACATATGAGGGAGAACATATGTTGATTATTTTTCTGAGTCTGTGTTACTTCACTTAGTATAACAGTTTCTAGTTCCATCCATTTACCTGCAAATTTCATGATTTCATCTTTCTTTACTGCGGAGTAAAACTCCATTGTATAAATGAACCACATTTTCATTTTCCACTCGTCAACCGAGGGACACTTAGGTTGCATCCATCTCTTGGCTATTGTGAAAAGAGCAGCAACAAATGGTTGTACAAGTGTTTCTGCAATAAGATGAGTTCTTTGGGTATATGCCAAGAAGTGGTATAATTGGGTCAAATAGTAGGTACATTTGTAGTTTTTTTAAGAGTTCTCCACACTGCTTTCCATAGCCGTTGAACAAGTTTGCAGACTGACCAGCAGTGGATGAGTGTTCCCCTTTCCCCACATCCTCTCCAATATTTGGTATCATTTGTTCTCTTGATCTTAGCCAGTCTGGCTGGGGTAAGATGAAATCTTAAAGTGGTTGTAATTTGCATTTCCCTAATTATTAGTGATGTTGAACATCTTTTAAGATGCTTCATAGCCATCTTAACTTCTTCTTTTGAGAACTCTGTGCAGCTCCTTAGCCCATCTTTTAATTGTGTTATTTCTTATCTTGATTCTCTGTTTTTTTAGTTCGTTATATATTCTGGATGTTAAACCGCTGTCAGTTGTGTTGCTGGTGAAGGATTTCTCCCATTCTGTGGGTTTTCTGTTCACTTCCCTGGTTGCCTCCTTTGATGTACAGAAGCTTTTAATTTAATGGGTCCCATTTGTTGATTCTTGATTTTGTTTCCTGAGCAATTGATGTCTAGTTTAGAAAATCCTGTCCTACACCTATATCTTTTAGGTTTTTGCCAGTGTTTTCTTTTAACAGTATCCAAGTTTCAGGCTTTACATTGAGGTCTTTGATCCATTTGGAATTGACTTTTTGTTCAAGATGAAAGATAGGCATTTAGTTTCATTCTTCTACAGGTGGAGATCCAGTTTTGCCAGCACCATCTACGGAACATGCTGCCTTTCTTCCAGTGAATGTTCTTGGCCCCTTTGTCAAATATCAGGTGGCTGAAATTGCATGTACTCATATTTTGGTCTTCAATTTTGTTCCATTGATCTACATATGGGTTGATTTTCATGCCAGCATGATGCTACTTTTATGAATATAGTTCTGTAATAGTTTAAAATCTGGTATAGAAATCCCCCCAGTATTGTTCTTAGTGCTCATGGTTGCCTTGGCTATCCAAGGTCTTTTGTGTTTCCATATGAATCTTAGGATGTTTTTCTCCAATTCTGTGAAAAATGTCATGGGGATTTTGATTGGCATTGCATTGAATCTATAAATGGCTTTTGGTAGGATGGTCATTTTCACAATATTAATTCTTCCAATCCATGTGCATGGGAGGTCCTTCCATCTTCTGATGTCTTCTGCAATCTCTTTCTTTAAGGATTTAAACTTTTCATTATAGAAGTCTTTAATGTCCTTGGTCAGGTTTTTCCCACAATATTTCTCACAGAATT
>NW_008355157.1:2621680-2623122 GCF_000622305.1 Nannospalax galili
CCTTTTTTTAGTCAGGAGGTTTTGTATTACTCTTTCAAGTTCTTTTTGTGTTATAGGTCTGTTTAAGCTGTTAATCTCTTCCTGATTTAGTTTTTGTGGTTCCCCTGCCTTTAGATATTGTCCATTTCTTTTAGGTTTTCAAATTTAGTAGCATATAGGTTTCTAAAGTATTCCCTTATAATGTTCTGTATCTTTCTGGTGTCTGTTGTGATGTTTCCCCTTTCATCTCTGATTTTGTTGATTTGGAGGTGCCCTTTCTTTCTTTTGGTTAGCTGGGCTAGCAGTCTGTCAATCTTGTTTATCTTTTCAAAGAATCAGCTCTTGGATTTGTTGATTCTTTCTTTTGATTTGATTAATTCCTGCCCTGATTTTTGTTATTTCTTCTTGTCTGCTGAGTTTGGGTTTCATTTGTTGCACTGTTAAGTCACTCATTTAGGTTCTTTCCAATTTTTTAATGTAGGCAGTGAGAGTTATAAACGTCCCTTTAAGGACAGCTTTCAGCATGTCCCAGAGGTTTTGTTGTGTTGTATTATCCTTTTTGTTTAGTTCCAGAATACTTTTAATTCTTTCTTAATTTCTCTTTTGATCGATTTATCATTCAGGAGTGTGTTTTTAATCTTCATGTGTTCGTGTGGTGACTAGGGCTTCTTCCAGTGTTGATTTTAAGCTTTATTGCATTATGGCCTGATAGAATGCATGGAATTATTTCAATCTTTTTGTATTTGTTGAGGTTTGTTTTGTGCCCCAGTATATGGTTGATTTTGGAGAATTCCATGGGGTGCTGAATAGAAAGTATGTCCTTTAGTGCTTGGGTAGAATACTTGGTAGATGTCTGTTAAGTCCATTTGATATATGGTATTTTTTAATTCAGATGTCTCTCTGTTAACTCTCTGCCCTATTGACCTATCTAATGGAGTCAGTGGGGTGTTGAAGTCCCCTAGTATTGATGAATTCAGATTAATATGGGTCTTAAAGTCCTGCAGTATTGTTTTTATGAAGTTGGGTGCACCAGAGTTTGGTGAATATGTGTTCAGCATTGAAATATCTTTTTGGTTTATTGTTCCTTTGATCAGAATGATGTGGCTCTCTTTATCTCTTCTGACTAGTTTTAGTTTAAAGCCTATTTTGTTGGATATTAGGATTGTTATGCCTGCTTTTTTCTTAGTACCATTCACTTAGTATGTTTTTTCTATCCTTTCACCTTAAGATAGTGCCTGTCATGAAAGTGAGATGAGTTTCTTGCAGACAACAAAATGATGTGTTTTGTTTCTTAATCCATTCACCTAGTCTGTGTCTTTTGACTGGGAGTTCAGTCCCTTAATATTTAAAGTTATTAATGAAAGATGTGTATTGAATCCTGTCATTTTTGTTTCTGTTTACATTCTTGATATAGCTGTACTTTTCCACAGTTATACCTTCATTGGCTTTCTTTCCACAACCCC
>NW_008355157.1:2623345-2646916 GCF_000622305.1 Nannospalax galili
TTTCATAGTTTGCACTGAAAAGTCAGCTGTAATCCTAATGGGTTTTCCTTTATATGTGACTTGGTTTTCTTTTGCAGCTTTCAGTACTGTATCTTTGTTCTGTGTGTTTAGCGTTTTTACTTATGATGTGCCATGGACCGTTTCTTTTCTGGTCCTGTCTGTTTGGTGTTCTATAGACTTCTTGTATTTGAAAAATCTGCTTTCCATTTCATTCATCCTATTGGCGAGGCGTTCTCCTGTCGTTTCTAATTTGCTTATGGAGTGTTTCACTTCGTTCTTTGTTTCAGCCTGAGTTGTCTTAAATATTTCTAGCTCTCTTCTGAATTCATTCAGAAGTTTATCCCTATCTGCCTTCAGTTCTTTGATGTCTTTGTGTGTTCTTTAAATTCACTGAATTCTTTTATTATGTTTATGATTGTTCTTTTCAGTTCCATGTCCTGCATTATCTCTACGGGGTTCTCATTGTGCTCCTCTAGAGGACTATTAGTATATGGTGGGGATATGTTATTTTGTTTTTTCATGTTATTATTTTTTCTCTGTGATTTTTGACATGTGAATTTCTTCTGTACTTCTGATTCTTGTGTGAGACTCAAGCCTTCAAGTTTAGGTCTGCTTCTTTCTGTAAACTTTATGTGCCTTTGTGGTTTACTTTTTCACATGAAAAGCTGCTTCATCTAAGTTTCTGGTTCTCTCTTTTGATATTATATTGGAGTGGCCATATTGCTTTTGTCTTCAGGAGTTCCCACAGAGGCCCAAGTCAGATGAGGATCAGATGCTCTCAGGCTTTCTCCTAAGGTCTAGATCCCTTCAGGAAAGGCGTTGTCATCCAGAATTTGGGGTTGGACTGGCCTGGGAGCAGGACCCATGAAATATGCTGGTCTCAGGCAGCTGGTGGCCATGCTATCCTGAGGTACAAAGGGAGTTGGGGGTTGGAAGAGGCCCCAAGAGCTCCTGGGGACTGCAGGGAGGAACTGAGTTGGTCTGGATGCAAAGGATCAGGAAGCCAAGAGGTCATCCCCAGTGTCCAGGAAAGATGCTGGCCGGTTGTGCAGCCCAGAGAAGCAGAGGGAGGTGAGGGCAGGACCAGGCCCTGAGGGCTTCTGGGGACCACGAGACAGAACTGGGTTCTTCTGGATGCAAGCGATCCGGAAGCAGTGGTGGTTTCCCTGGTGTCTGGGGTGCTAAGACAAGGAATGGGACAGTACCCAGGCCAGGAGAGAGGCTGGCGGGTTGAGCAGGACCAGGGAAGCAAAGGGAGGTGTGGGCGGGACCAGGCCGACGGCTACTGGGGACTGCGAGAAGGAACTGGGTTGGTCTGGATGCAAAGAATCAGGAAGCAGTGGTGGTTCCCAGGTGTCTTGGTGCCAAGACAAGGAATGGGGCAGTACCCAGGCTAGGAGGAGAGACAGGCTGGGGAGATGGGAGGGTGAATGAGGCCTGGGGAGTCAAGGCTCAGAGGGCACGATGGACTTGCCCAGGAGAGAGACTAGCTCTTTGTCATTTATTTAATTTGTTTAATTAATTTATTTAATAACGACATGATTAGAAGAAGCATTTCATTACAGCATTAACACATTCAGTAACAATATCCAGAGCCACTTATTTTTAAGCTTAAAGTAAGAAATGTAAAAAGGGAAATAACCCCCACATCATCATTTGATTACCTTCTTTACATTTACCACCTTTCTCTCTAGCATTCCCTCTCATTCATCTTTTCCTGTTTTTCATTTTAGTTTTTGTGTGTATGTATGTATGTGCAAGTGTATTGTTGTTCTCATTAGAAATTGCTGATTATGTAGATGTTTCTCCTTTTCCTTTACAACATTTTAGTCACTAAGAAATGGAATAATCCCTAATGATTATTGTTAAAGTGAATCTGGATATATGTTTGCTTTAAAGAAGCAAAATGGAATGTGCATAGCTGCTTTAGTATTCAAATATACTCTTCCTAAGTTCTAAATTCTCCATAGAGCTAACAGGAATTTAGGAGTGGTCCTTTGGATAAATAAATCATAAGATATTTCAACAACAATAAAATTCTAAATCATAAAACTTTCTGTCAGTAAACTTTATAAATTGAATATATATTCCTTTTTCAGCTTAGTTGCGTTAAAAGATAATGAGTCCACAGTTACAGATCTGGAAAGTGATCCCAAATATTTTACTGCAGATATATATGTGAGGGAAGAACTGAGGAGCAATGTTTTGTTGGTTTGAATTAAATCTATCAACAGTTGAATAAGATTATTTAAGTGATAATATAATGACCACTCTGTCGTAATAAATGATTTGGATTTTGAAAATGTTTGTCATTTTCAATAGTAGTTTCTATGCATGCTTCATTTTAAATAGTCTTATTTTTCATATATTAAGTAAAGATGAGCATGAGAAAGTAGAAGTCACCCATTTGTTCCTCCTGAGTTATCTATTGTTTATATTTAGCGGAAAAATAGGAGAATGGTGAATTGGAAAGGAGTAGGAAATTCTATAAATAATCCAAAGTAGAGAAGTAATAAGTAAATATATACATATATATGAAAGAATTATCTTTGAAGAATTGTGGGAAAACTTTAAGAACAGTTGACATGACATGTGGTAAGTTTTAAAAATTGGAAAAGTGCTTGTGGATGAGTTTCTGTACTTTGGCTTCTATTCCTCTTGTAATATACAAGCAATGCAAAGCACAGCAGAACTGTCTCAAGTAGCCTCAAGAGGAGCAGATTTCTCAATGGTAAAACTGTCTAAGACAGTAATTAAAATTAAATGGAATTCTTAGTTCAAGAAATACTTAGTGAGGGACTGAAGGGATGGCTCAGTGATTAAGAGCACTGGCTGCTCTTACAGAGGACCCAGGTTCATTTCCCAGAACCAGATGACAGCTAACAACTGTCCATAACTCCAGTTCCAGGCCATCTCATACTTTCTTCTGACCTCCATGGACATTGCACAACACAGGTGCACTTATACACATGCAGGCAATACACTCATAGACATAAAATAAAAATAAAATATTTAAAAATAAATATTGATGTGTGTATACTTTATACATACACTTATAAGTAAATGTATATATACTTTAGTGAAAAATACAATTTTTGTTAAAATGAGTAAAAAAAATTGGAATTTTGTTTGCTTTTAGAGTAAAAAGTATATGAAAATACTTATGATTCTAAATTCTAAATTAAGAAAATATAATCTAAAAGGCTTATTGATATTGACAGTCTCATGTAAATCTCATTTGCTCAGTCCCCTCTTTTCTTTCCCGTTTTTTAATGGTACTAGGTTAGAACTCAGGGCTTCGTGCATGCTAGGCTCTAACCACTGAGCTACAACTCAAGCCACATTTTCTCTTTTATCAGAAATAACTTTGTATCAAATACTTTCCAAAAGGCATATTTTGTCTCATTTTTCTGGAACTCTAAGTCTGAACACCTATGTCTCTTTCTGTTGCCCATCTTTGGCCCCATCTCACCAATTGCAAATCTTATGTGATTTGGGAGAGGTTGTGAACAATTCTAGGCCAGAAGAAATTGAGAATAGTTCCAGTACCTACATTTGGTTAGTGGTATAAGTTTGTAGCCATCATCACTATCAACCCAGTTATCATCAGAGCAGTACATAATTCTCCTTTGCTAAATGTCAAGTATAGCATCAAATGTTATACCTGAATTAGTTTTATTAACTCTCAAAATAATCTCATGAAATGGTAACTCAAGAATGCACTTGAGCCTTGCATGATACTAGTAGTTCCCTTTGCCTTAGAAATTCTTCCCCCAATACACATCTGACTACCTCAAGTCTGACTTGATTCAGAGAAGTCTTCCTTGTCCACTCTAGCTGAAATAGCTATACCTAGTCACTCGTCACTTTTTGTCTCATTATTGAGTTTATTTTCTTTATAACACATATTGGTGTCCAAAATGATCTGATTTATGTTCTTTCTAAAGTGCTGTTATCTCTCTACATTTAATAGGCTGTTCCAGGGTAAGAAACTTCTTGTCAGCCTTGTTTATGTTTTCCACCTGCATCTAAATCAGAGCATGGCACTGGGTAGGCACTCAAGAAGTACTCAATAAATGAATAGTATTATCCTGATTTCATTCATATATATATAAATTAGTATATATATGTATACATATATATATTGAAACTAGTGCTTTAAAGTTTAAAGAACTTACATCTCTAGTTTATCAATTAGGCATAACTCTCTGGACCTATAGCTTATATTGGGAGAAAATTCACACATATCTAAAGTAATCAGACCAATCCTGCTCATTCTGAGAGAGAATGAGTGATCTGAGTGTAAACAGGCAGTAGTGTGAGAGAGTAGAATTAGTAGTGTAAATGGTGTAAATGCCAGCTATGCAAGAGAATGAATGAGGGTGAGCTGAAGCAGCTCAAACCATATACAAGTGTAATTTAACAATGCTATAAAAAAGAATGTCCCTAATCCAGGTATGGTGGCCCACGCCTTTAATCCCAGCACTTGGAAGGCAGAGGTGGGTGGATCTCTGTGAGTTCAAGGCCACCCTGGTCTACATAGTGAGTTCCAGGCCATCTGGGGCTTGAGGGAGATCCTGCCTCAATAAGACCGAAAGAAAAAAAAAAAAAGTCCCCTAACCTTCACACTTTTTCTTATTTACAATTATTTAGATTTTTCTTTGGAATAAAAGGTGTCTAAAATGAAGCTTTGTTCAAAAAATGCACTGTCTAGATTATGCCAAATGTTACGTTTCTATTCATTTAGGAGATAAAGTATTCTTGTTTCCTTATGACTCGACTGAATCTTGGCAAGATGAGGTTAATTATTCAAACTGAATTTTCAAAGAACTTTAAAAGAAAACTACAAAAATGTGTTGCAGCATTAGGAATGTAACTCAGTGATCGATTACTTCTTAGCATGCAAAGTCCCAAATCCTCAGCATCATATACACACAAGTAGTGTTACGTATTAAGCCTTTAGGATTATATCTTAAATCAAAAAAATCTAATGTGTTATAACACTCATTTTTAAAATATTGTCAACTATGTTAATATTACAGAAAAAAAACTGCAGTCCATTTAAAGTGGCTATCAGGAATTTCATACAATCTTAGAAAACAAAGATATTCAGTAGAGGATTGATTCAACTAGAATTTAATAATTAATATAAAGTTTCCAACCCTTAAATATATCAAATAAAATTGTGAAAGAGTTTAAAGCAGACAACAAAGAATACTGGCTGTCCTGTCTAGGGCACCATTTGGGTCACTTCTCTGCCTTTCCTTTTCTGAAGTATAACCACAACACCAAGTCATGGTAGACAAGTAGTTCAAATGATCCTAACTTACAGAAATGCAAAGTGTGTCCAGTTGGAGACACAGTGAGTTTTACCTTATTGTTGATCAATTGCTCTGTCTGCAAATTCAGTTTAACATTCCTGATGGCGGGGTGTGTGTGTGTGTGTGTGTGTGTGTGTGTGTGTGTGTGTGTGTGTATTTTGAACATGTTTTAGAATCTTTCATTGATATTTTATCTAAAATATTTGGCACATTTTCATTTTATATTTGTATATGAGTCATGAGTTTACCGGTTTTTTTTTTAATTAACTTTAGACACAGTTACCTTTTCTCTATACACTGCAAGTGCAATTGGATCAGCAGTTGGTTTTCTCCATTTAATTTGTCCTTAATTTAGCCCAGATACTTCAAAACTGGAGCATTCAGAGAAACTCAAAATGACCAATGTAACACAAATAAAACTCTATTAATAATACCAAACAGTACTTGTTAATGTTTTACTCCATATGATCATGGGAGTCTTGATTAACAACACAACATATACCACTCATTGCTGTGATACAAGATTTCAGAAAGCTCAGCTTTTATCTCTAGTTCACAAAGGAACCACCTACACATTTTCTAAATTATTGCTACTTCGCTAATATAGTATAGACATAGCTTTGTCTTTGTATATCTTCCATGTGCCTGTTAGATGCTGATTAAGCATTTTGAGAAATAAGTCACAGCTTTTTCAACTAATATTGAAATATAGCCGTCATTGGTTTAAAAGGATAAGCAGTGAAACCATATAACAGGGATGGGGAGATGACTCAGTAGGTAAAGCACTTGTTGGGCAACCATGAAGATCTGAGTTCAGATCCCCAGAGCCCATGAAAAACCATACACAGCAATACACATCTGTAGTCCCTGAACTCCTGCAGCAAGTTGGATGGCAGAGATAGTAGTCTCTGCAGTAGCTTCTGGGCCAGCTAGCCTTGGCATAGGCAACAGTGAGCAAGAAACCCTGTCTCCAATAAGGTGGAAGGTAAGAGCCAACACCTGATGTTGTCCTCTGACCTACATATGCATGCCATGCACGTATGTTCTCACACACATATGAACACAAGCACGCACGCATGTGAAAACACACATACACAGAAAGATTAAAATAAAATGGAATTCTCAGCACAAACACCAAATCAAAAATGTTGATACCAGTGGGAGATCAGCCTGAGATTTGCATTTTCCGCAAGCTGTTGAGAATGACTCAGTTTAGAATTAAACCTGTATATAAGAAAAATTAGATTCAATATTGATGTTCAAATTCATATTTCCTTAAGTCATGGCTAGAACCAGTTTTATTTTTAGGTATGTACTATATGTGCTTTAATATTATACTATTTTCTTTAGTAATGGATAAAGAGCTTATAGAGTTACCCATAAACATACAAGCTTTAGTTTCTGTGGTAATTATAATTAACTTCATCCTCTGTGTAACCTCTAGAAGTTCCAGCTTCTTTTAGAAGTCATTATTTAAAAAGAGGTTTCTTTGTATAAGGACTTAGGAAAATTCGATGGAATTTAAGGCAATACAAATTCATATCACATTGGGAAACATTTAAAAATGGTCCTCTGGAGCTACAGAAATGGCTCAACAGTTAAGAGCACTTACTACTCAATTTGAGTACCAGAATTCAAGTCCCAGCACTCACATCTTGCAGCATACAACCACCAGTAAATCCAGCTGCAAGGGATCCGACACTGCTTTCTGGCCTCCATAGGAACCTGTACATTCACATTCACACGCACACACACACACACACACACACACACACACACACACACACACACACACACACACACCACTAAATAAATCTTAAAAAAGAATGGTCCCCTGAAAAAATATTTCTAAAATTATTTTGCATATAAATATCCATATGCCTAAAGAAGCTTATGTTATATACTGATAATAATACTGTTACTCTCCATCTCTAAGCAGCAAATGACTTAGAGTTCAAAAAATTCATTATGGAAACGTGTGTGTGTGTGTGTGTGTGTGTGTGTGTGTGTGGTGTGTGGTGTGTAAGGTCATCTTTGATTAGAGAATTTTAAATGGGATAAATATTAAATGAGTATTCCATTTAATCATTAAACTAGGAGGAAAAGCATGTGAAACAATTTTTTTAATCTAAGAGTTTTTTGAAATATTTTATTTTTATTTTATGTGTATGAGTGTTATGCCTGCATGTAGGTAAATGCACCCGTGTCATGCAATGCCTGCAGAGGACAGAAGAGGCTGTTGGATCCCCTGGAACTAGAGTTAGGGACAGTTGTTAGCTGCCATGTGGGTGCTGGGATTTGAACCGTCTTCTTCAAGAACAGTTAGTGTTCTTAAGCTCTGAGCCATCTCTCCAGCCCCTAATCTAAGGTTTTTATAACTTCTTTAAGTAACCATTTTCTTTTTTATTTCTTGTGGTCTGTTAAATGGGCAACTGGTTAATTCAGTCATCAGTTTTGTATATTTTTTAAAGGACTTTTTAACTATATTGTCTGATAAAAGACAGAGAATAGAGCCCGAAGACATGGTTCTATGGTTAGGAGTGCTTTCTGCTCTTCCAGAAGACCTGAGTTCAGTTCCCAACACCCATATCAAGTGGCTCACAACCACCTCTAACTCCATCTGCAGAAGATCTGATGCCCTCTTGGATATTCGTGGATACTTCCCACACTCACACACACACACACACACACACACACACACACACACACACACACACACACACACACACACACACACACACACACAAACGCATGCATGCGCATAAATAAAAATAAATCTGCTTTAAAAAGACAAAGTGGAAAAAGTTTCTCAGGACCACAAAAGCCTACAAATAAAAGGAGATTTGAAAATTATCTGTTACAGCAGTTTTGGGCTTTGCTTCTGCATTGGACTCATTGGGTATTCTCAGAGCCTACAGAGTTCATTGCGAAGAAGACAAAATAAATTTAAATTTTTATCAAAATATTTTAAAACCAAGTATGATATAATAAAGCTTCTTTAAATGCATTAAGTAGCAAATTGCACAAACAGGCTTAGTAACTAGTATAACCTGAAATTATGTTGAACATAAATGATATTTTAAGATCATAACAACTTGAAGTAAAAATTTTCTTTAATATTTTTGTGGTTTCTCGCCAACACAAAGGCAATACTGAATGTAAAGATTTGTAATTTTCTCCTTCCCAGTGAATGGACCCCTGATTCTTCAGAAGCGTTCTTTAAATGTCCTGTTGACTTTACTTAAAACACCTGAAGTCATCTTCGTTTTATACATGAAGAAACTAAGACCCATACAGAGGCGATACCTGACTAAATACATAGAGCACAGTAGATTAATCCTTGCACAAGAATCTCAAACTTTTATTCAGCATTTTTATGAAGCTTTACTACAATAAAAAAGAAAGGCAATTATAGTCTGTTGTCACTGATTCATAGCTTATCTGTGGGAAATATTTTTCTGTCATGTGTCTCAGATTCTACCCACATACAACACAGCTGACTGAATATCTGATCAGGATAGTAATAGTGACTTGAATTTGTGCTGCTATTTTCATTTTCTTTTCACTTTCACATACTAGTTAATTTCCCTCATTTTAAATATCAGGAAGTTAAAGTTTCCAAAGGTTAAATGTCATGTCCAAGATCAAAGAGATAAGGAAAGGAAACTACTGGACTCTAAATTATTTTCCTTTATCCTGCTATGTACTATGTCCCAAGTAAGCCAAAAACTCTACGTTTTTCAGTTTAATATGTGTTGTGAATTCATAAATTTAATTAAAAACAAACAATCATTGGGCTCAGTGGAGCCAAATTCTTGTATCCATTTTAATCTGTTAAAGTCAAAAAGGAATGCGTCTATGGAGAGGGTACTTCCTAGACCAATTCCTCATGTTTATATAAGACGTGAATAAAAAAGAAAATAAGACTTAGAACTCGAATATTATAAAGTTGTTGGCCTAATGTTCTTGAGATAAAACTTTCCATCTGTTTTGGGATAGGCTAAGAAAGCAAACAATCCAAGTCGCTATCTATGAGGCCCATTTTCTCTTCCTCTTAAGAATTTTTTATGACTCAAGGAAGTTTGTACTTTCAGAGACAGGTTACTCTTAACTTTAATAATTAAAGTAAAAAAAAGAAAAAATCATGACACATCAGCACTGTCTTTCTGCCATTCTATTCACCTAACCATATGAAGTAATAGAACTTCCTGCTCTCTTGGAAGTAAAGTATCTACTTAACCTGACCTAAAACACTTAATATAGAAAGCTTTCTATATTTTATTGTACCATACATGTCACTATTTGGTAAACACCAATAGTAATGCATTTCCTAAATTTTTGAGGCCATTCTATACAGTACCCAGAATCCGGTTGATTTTTATATTATAGCTCTTACTACTATCTGGCCCAAAGAGTAAAAGTCCTTTGTAAGCTGATAAAATATGCTTACCTACTACAGATCTGACTATAATTGTACTTATGCTAGCAAAAGTAAATTTTAGTCTGCTGAGATTGAAAAGAACAGTAATTACTCCAAAATATGCATTCAGATTTAGCAAATGTTTACGCAAAACACTATATTTGACATAATGAAAAATGTAAAAGGAATTAGTCATGATCCTCTCTTGAAGACTATAGTCTCTTTGGGGATTCATATCAATAATTAGAATATGGATAAGCTTGTTAATTCCTATGATAAAGGTTCAAATAAGATATTTCAAGAATTTAGGAAAATCTAAACCCAGATTATGGAAATGTCAGTATAACCACTTAAGCTTATTAAAAGTCACTAAGCTATATATTTTAAATTACTGGATTTTATGATAACATTATCTGTGGTTGAGGAACTTGGGGAATATACTTTTGAAGTCGCTATAATCTAAGCAGAACCTTAAAAGACAAATAGAATTTGGATCAGAAGTTTGTCTAAGGTCTAAAAAAGAAGAGGTAGTTTAGAATTTGCTCCATGCTTTCAATTATATGACTTACATTCTTACATTCGGCCATGTGGCTATGACATTTCTGAAAACTTCTGACTGATCCCAATGATAAACATACAATGGTACTTTGTTTTGTTTTGTTTCCCCCCCTTTGGACCAAAAGCAAGAGCTTGCTTCCATTTTGAGCTAATGGGGAAATTACAATGAAAAATGAAAGATGTACAATCACAGGATATGTCACAACTGTCCATGAATCCACTTATAACAATTGCTGACATTCATTTCCCTCATTATAGCTTCACATCTGTAATATATATTTTAGTTCCTTTGAGCCCCACAAAAATTTTTATTTTTCCCATGAGAAAGCGAAGGTTATGGGAGAACCCACCACCTAAAATGGTGAAGCCATGCTACAGGAAAAGTCAAGCAATTCTGGCCTGCTAAGAACAAAATGAGAGAGAGAAATATGGCAAAATCACTACATAGTCTTTGAGTAGTCACAAATTTGCTAACTAAATTGAGATGCCATCCATGAATCAATATTAATCTCATAGAAAAAGAATCAGCTATATGACGTTAAGTATCATTAACAAAGTTAACCATCAATAACAGGAAAAAATTGAATTTCTTTCTGATGAGTTGATCTAACCCTATTCTTGATAGGATCAGCCCATATTTTAAGTAAGATTTATTGAGAGCTAAGTCTATAATTTCTAAAATGGATAGCCTTTTTTGTTTTTTGTTTTGTTCTATTTTTAACAGTGACAAAAAGTTGCATTGTACCTTTCCAAACCAGATAACTTCTCATATATAATTAAAGAATTATATGGAATCTTAATTGTAATTTAAAGTGTGATTACTGAACAAGTATTAGTCATGCTAAAAATATAAAGGATTTTCTTAATGTCCATCAGAGAAAATAATTTATTCTTGATATTGACCCCATCTGACTTAACTGCTCAGGATTTTTCCATGTGAGCTGTGCTCTATAGCATTTCTAAAAGAAAGAATATGAATAAACCTGGTGAGCAGCAAAATAGAAGCAGTTTTCGTGAAACCTGATTTGTGTTAACATAGAATCAAATGTGATCCTCAGTTAAATATTTATGCTTCCTTTTATTATTATGAACCTGTTCTTAACATGGGCTTGGTTTTGTTTGTTTCCCTCTTCATTTCTGTGAAATGCAGAAGGAAAGGGTTTGTTTTTGACATTTATAATACCCCCACTAACTATTCTTACACATCTGGCTTCCAATGGAGAGCCCCTGACATCGCAGGGAACGGTGATCAAAATTCCACACACTAGCTTCAAGCTGGGGGCTCGTAGCTACTGCAGCATTGAAAGGGGATCTTTTCCTGGCTTCTTTAAAATGAGCATGGTGATGGGATGGTTTAAGGGAAGAACACCTCTCAAATCACATGACCACTGCTGCGCTTCCGTGTGTCCTGCTTTCTTCATACAGCTTGGCACTACATTTTTTTCCCTGTATCTTAGTGGACTTCTCTGTGTATGAGTGGGCTGGGGCTGGGGGTATATATGAATGGTCATACATTATGCATGCATCTTTCACCATTAGAATGATGTGCCTTCCCTTATATATCACAAATTATAATCACATTTAATCTTCTGTGTTCTGAGAGATTGAGATGTTTCTCTTTTTGGTGTGACATTATGTTGGTGTCTTTTGACATTTTTACCCTCAGTTGTTGTTCATGTTGCATTAAATGTAAGTTAAAATGTTCTCCCCTAAGAGTTAGCTTTTCATGTTGGGCTGAAAAAGTCTTCATTTTTGTGTAGCAATTCATGTTATTATAACCTATGGCTTTCAATTATACCTCCCATAATAAAGAGCTGACTTTAAACACTGTGGTATTCTTGTTATGACCTAAGCATAAGGTAAGTGATTTCTCTGTCTCTAAAGATTGTGGCTGTTTGTTAAAATTTTCTCAGCTTCTTAAAGGCATTTTCGCTTTTGTTCCTTGCCATTTATTATGTGCTGTCCCTCCTTTTGTTTCCTGTTTCATATTTTAAGATTTCTTAGCAGACAATATGATCTTCAGAAAAAAATATACTACACATGTAAACACATGCTTAAATAAATGATTTGATGTCTCAAAGCTATCTTAATTAATAAATGAATACCTGTGTGTTTAGTCTCATTTTTTTTCGTTTCCTCCATTTACTTTAATAAAATATACTGTTTCTACATGTTTTAGTTTTGATTCCTATATGGAAAGGAAAACTATCTATACTATAAAATCAGTCAGATGTTAACTGTAGTAAAATAACATGACTCAATAAAATTAAGTAGTTAGGTGATCCAATTATATACCCTTCATTCAACCGCTCTCATTTTTTTTCTACTGAGTAATTTAATACTCATCCATAGTCTTAGTTTAATTTTGTTTCTCACACATTCCTTTTTCCCTACTGTTTGAAAGCAGAGTAACAAAATAAAAATTAAATTAAATTATGTTCTAAACTTTATCCTTTAAGTTATATTACATTGTATTAGGCAGAATCCTTTATATTGAGATTTTATTAAAATTAAGTAAAATATTATAAATATGATCAGCTATATAGCACACTGCCATTCAATACATGCACAATAAAGTTTAAAAGCATTGCCTTCCTCTTTTTTTTAAATATACACATTCAGGATCACTAAAGTAAAGGAAGTCTTGTGATTACTGATTTTATTTTTATTTCCCTCACATCTGGTTCAAACAGCCAATGTAACATAAATGGGAAAACAATTACACTACACCTTGGTAAATGCTCATATTTCATAGAACTGAATTATTTTCATTAGTCAAGTATCTCCTCTAAAGCTATTTGAAATACATGATTTTACACTGAGGTATAACAAAGCAACATGGGTTTCCTTATTTGTGTTACAAATGATTGTGGGTTTTTTTGTTAATTTAAGCCACTTACCAAAAGAGAAAACATGTTTTGGTTTGCTTTGGTTTGTTTAGAAAATATCAGATAGTTTTTCACCACCATTCCCATTAATATACATAATCTAGTATATATAATAGACATTATGTAAATCTGTTGACCATTTATGAGACAGTTTGAACTACTCATCTGAACTGCACTGTTCATTGTAAATCTCTTGTTTCTATCCATACACTAGCTCCACTCTAGATTGGAAGGGCTTAAAGATGAACTCTGGAGGAATAGAGGCTACGACTTAAGAGTAACTATTACTGACCAAAGGAGCTATTTTCCATTCGCAAACATTGCTTTGCGCTATGGGTTTGGACTCCTTCACATCTTGTTTCACATCTTGTTGAAGACTTCCTTGACTTCCATTTGACTTCTTTGAACTGTTTTTGTCTTTCTACATTCTCCTCTCTCTCTCCCAGATTTTCTTCCCATGCTTTTAGCTTTCTCTTGTGTTCGAGTCACTTTTTCAAATGTAGTTTCTCTCTTGATTAAGCGTGTCTATTAATTTGGCTGTTGGTATATGTTTCTTTTCTCCTTTAAGGCTGTAGTGATATAGTTACACTTATTTTCATTCCATGTTATGCAAACTTCTGTATTTATTTTGCAGAAAGTTCATTCTTCTTGATGTGAGCTTTCAATAAGAAATAGTAGAACATTTTCCATTTACATATGTAAGCCCATGCCTTTAGATTTTTGTCCTGTAGATTTTCTTTCTTACTTTCTATGCCTTTTCTTTTCCTTAGTCTCATATCTTCCTCCCTATATTATTTTCTTTGAGCTGTTACTAATTTACTTCCCATTTGGTCCAGAATTGTTTTTCAATAAGATGTCCAAGTAAAAGAATGTGAGAATTTTACATTCTCAATTAGGGTCTTCACTGTACTGTACTTCAGCTACTCAAGCAATCTGGGCCAAAAGAGAATAGCTAACATTTGTATTGTTTTGTTTGTTTGTTTTTGCCTCCTTTTGGGCTGTGTGTGTGTGTGTGTGTGTGTGTGTGTATATGTGTGTGTCTTTAGATTTATTTATTTGTCATTATTCTGCTATTTGTTTTCCCTTGTCTGTTCATGACATTTTTGTTATTTCTTTAAACATTAACAGTTGCTTTTTTCAGGGAAGGACAACCATAACCCACCCTAAGTTACAACATTCCTTTCATAAATTTTTTCATAAAATAGTAGATTGTGTTAAGATATAGAAATTAATTTGTTGTGTATATATCCATTTGGGGCAAGCTGCTGTAGAGTGGGAGGAAGAGGTGTGGACCTTGAATACAGTTATGTCTGAAATTAACAGCATAGTAATCCAGCATAGCTGTTGAATAAAGCAGTTTTGTAACCTTCAAAAGAATGCTCCACTTTGACCTAAATATTTGAATCAAAGTGTAAGGCCTTCTAATTGATAATTCTAAACACAGTAAAAACCAGTAAATAGAGCTCAATTTAATTGCTTGCCAACAAAAACATCCATCATAGCCAATATTATTAT
This sequence comes from Nannospalax galili, assembly GCF_000622305.1. Classification (NCBI taxonomy): domain Eukaryota; kingdom Metazoa; phylum Chordata; class Mammalia; order Rodentia; family Spalacidae; genus Nannospalax; species Nannospalax galili. Next base: position 2,638,048 of record NW_008355157.1, read on the forward strand.
AATCAATATTACAAAGGTTATTATCAAAAGGAAATGTTGTATATAAGGAATTCTGTCTTCACTTACTAATGTATATATAGTAAAAATGACTAGAACATTTTATCATAACTTTACTTAGATTTCATTATTATTGTAGTCAAGACATATGCAGAATAACTTAAGATTGAGGATTGGTATTCACAACTGAATATGCAGTATATTGAATTTTTCCATATGTAGTCATCCTTCAGTACCATGGCAAGTCAATTTCAAAACCTGTGAATACCAAAATCTAAAGGTACCTAAGTTCTTTGTTTAATAAAATGGCATATACTATTTACATATAGCCTAAGTACATCCATCCATATACTTTATTTCATATCTAATAGGCAAGAGCTCTACCATTGAGCCACACCTCTATTTTATGACCTAATGTAATATGAATGCTATGTGAATATTTGCTATACTGTATTCTGTAAGGAATAATGACAAGGAATAAAAGGCCCCACATTCAGAACAGATGCAAATGGTGGTGCTAGTGTTTTGTGTTGTTGTTGCTCTTTTCTTCTTTTCTGATCCACAGTTTGTTGAATCTGCAGATATGAAACACACAAATATAGAGGACTGCTCTCACATACCTATAAATTGCCTTGGGTATTATCTCTGTCCAATTTATAATAATGTGCCTGAAATATTTCTCTAGAACTCAGTCTTTTATTAAGTAAAGAAAAGGTATATGAGAAAAATGTAATATACTTTTACTAACATGATACTTGAGATAAATAAAACCTTTTCTCCTAGACCTCAGGAGCTTGCCCATTAAACATACGTATTTGTAAATCCATGTTATGAGCCCTACATTACTGAGTTTATGCTCTTTCTGCAGGTCCAGTCCAGGTGCAGCAGCAAGGAGAACATTCTCAGAGCAAGTAAGTATTCATTTCAGGTGGGCTGCTGAACTACAAACTGAAGTTAAACAGAAAAAAATGAAGAACAGCAATGGAGAACGTCTATATGAAGAATATGAATAGTATAAAAATCCATCTTCTGAAAATATTACTTAATATAATTATTTCCCTTAATCTAATTATTTTTTCAAACTGACAGAAATTGAATTTGTTTGTATTAGGGTAGAAATGAACTCCCTTGTGATGCTAAGATGAGGAGCCTCCTGTTTTCATTGCCTCATTGCCACAAAGGTATTAAACAACAGAGTACATTAAAATAACACTATAAATTCATGAAACGAGGAGAGAGAATGAGAGAGAGAACACAAAAGTGAAAGCAAACTAGGCATGCATGGCTGTAGTCCTAGCACTTGAAGATGAAGCAGGAAGATCCTACATTTCAAGCCAACCTGAGTTATATAATGAGATCATATCTTAAAGGTGAGAGGATATAGCAGTCATCTTGTGAATATGAATTCACTAAGATTTTTGCTTTCATGCTCAAAATGTTTTAGAACATAGTTCCCTGAACCAAGATGAAGAATCCTTAATGTAATCTTTTGATTCAGTCACTACAGTATTAACTTGAAAGTCATTGAACTTTGTATATTTAGTCATGTTTCTTTTAAGCATTTTATTTTTATTTTATGTGGATGAGTGTTTTGTCTGCATGTATGTAAGTGAACCTTGTGTGTGCAGTGCCTGTGGAGGGCAGAAGAGGGCATTGTATCTCCTAGAACTAGAGTTACAGATGTTATGAGCCACCATGTGGGTTCTGGGAACTGAACCCCAGTCCAAGAGCAGCAAGTGCTCTTAAATGGTCTTACTCACTATCTCTCCAAACTACATTTTCATATTTTATAAAAAGAAACTCTAAATAGCTTTTCTGTACTTAAATCCTTAAAGTGATGTCACATTACATGATTTTCCATAAAAGCTTTGGGATCTTGAGATATATGGTATATAAATGCTAATTCTTTTATTATTGTTCTCTTGTCATTTTAATAGTTTAATATCACCATCTGATCTTCCTGGTGGTTTTCATTAGAAGTAGACATGGAACATACTGAAATAGGTCAACTAGGTACCCACACTAATTAGAGTTTTAGTAAATGAGATGGTTTACTCTTCCAATAAAATGTCAGTATTATTTAACAATCAAAGCATACTTGGAGGACTGGGAGATAGCTCAGTGGGTAAAAGCACTGAGTTCAAATGCCCAGGATGGGGGCAGGGGGAGGAGTAGGGCATGAGCTTGTGCACACCCGTAACCCCGCACTGTGGGGAATGGAGACAAAAGGATTGCTGGGGCTTAGTAACTGGCTAGCCAGCCTAAAAACAAACAACAACAACAAGAAAAAATAAATGAATAGATAGATAGATGATTGATAGATAGATAGATAGATAGATAGATAGATAGATAGATAGATAGATAAAAGGTTGGAGAAAAGAACCTTTCTCAAGGGAATAAGATGAAAAGAGTGATAAACTAAGACACCCAATGTATTCAGGACTCCTGCACATGTATGGGTGAAAACACCACCACACACCCATATAACACACAAAATAGTAATAATAATAATAATAATAATAATTGATCACCGATAATACTAGCACTAGGGAGAGTATGGCAGAATTGAGAGATAGAAGCCATTCTAGGCTATAGAGTTTGGGGAAAAAAGTGAGAGGAGTATTTGAGGGCTTTACATAAGTAAAAGTTCATATTTATTTTACATAGTATAAATATTCCCTATTTTTATGTTCTAAATCTGTTAAGTTCACTCAAAACCCTTAAGCATTTGTTTCACTAAGAACTTTAGAGGTATTGCAGGCTAGTAGCACAGTGGAAAACTGCTTCCCTAGTGTTAATGAGACCCAGCTTTCAATCTCCAACACTGATAAAGAAATAAATAAATAAATAAGTTCTAGCAGACTCTTTAGATTGCATACCTTCACAACTTTCCATATGTGACTCTAAGCATGTTTTTTTTAAGTAATGAGATATAAAATCCCATAATCCTTAAGACCTAAGTTTGAGAAACCTAAGGATCAGCCGTGGTAATTGAATATTCACTAAAATAAAACAATACAGATAAGTGAACTTTAAAATTATGTTTTATCATGAATTATAAATAATTTTCATTTATTCTTGGTCTTGAAATTAATATAGGTGGGAAGTGAAGTATGCATACTGGGAATGAGTATGGTGGTTAAAGGTCAGAAGAGGGCATCAGGTCCCCTAGAACTGGAGTGACAGTTGTTAGTTGCCATGTGGGTTCTAGGAATTGAACCTGGGTCCTCTGCAAGAAAAAGTGTTCTTAACCTCTGAGCCATCTCTCCAATATATCATTTTTACGTAAACTATTACTATTTTTGAAAATTCTTTTGTGATAACACTGGATTTTCCTTGGTCAAAGTGACTAATCCTTCTTGTATACTCTTTTTCTTTCTACTTAATCATTCTTTAACCTATTTACTAAATTAGCTGTCCTCAGGAAAGTATTTCCATATATAAAAATTAGTTGACACAATATGTTAGTGTATCCTAGAGAGAAGAGAAAAGTAGAACTTATAACTAATCTAAATTGCCTAAGGAAGCGATAACTTTATCAAAGGAAGCAGTAACATTTTTCTCTCAATTCTTAAAATTAAAATATCATCAAAACAGTTAACTAAAGTTGAATTAGGCATAGTGTTCATAGTCCCAACACTTAGGAAGCAGAACCAGAGAAGCCAAGTTGAGCTGAGGTCACCCTGGGTTATATACCAAGACTATCTAAATAAATAAATAAATTACAAAACTAAAAGCTGAATTTGTTCTCATTATAAAAATGGAAAATGCCTCTTACAAAGTTTTAATGTTAGAACCTCAAGGGGGAAAGGACAAAGTCAGAGTACGTAGGAGATTTTGACATTTGGCCTAAAGGAGATCTTTTAATAAGAGGGCTTAATCAGAGTAGCGGAAAGAATTATAACATAATTGCTTAGTACTGAAGGACAGCAAGGGAGTTACAGCCTTGCTAAACTGTCTTTTGATACTTTCTGTTTAAGAGTTGATGGCTTGTTCCAAAATGTTCTAGAATGAACAATAGGGTTATTGGCAATGTTTATCTTTACGGGAAGGTGTATTTATTTTTAATATGTTTTTATTGAATTTTTGTGTATTTCATACACATCTTAGTCCTCTTTTACCCCCTTCCCCATCAGCACCTTCCCATAACCACCCTCTCTGGATTTCATGCATTCTCTCATTTATGTTAAGATCTATTGAGTCAAGTTAGTGTTCCCTAACGTCCCTGGATAAAAGTGCCACAACTGCCCCAATACAGTTTGTTGTGCCTGTCATTGTTGTGGTTATTAGGCCTTAAAGCTGGGGTTGGATGATGTTCTCCCTTAGCAGCTTGCATAGTGCTCTCCAAAACTATGAGAGCTAACCTTCAGGGAGGTGACTTCCAGGTCAGTTCCACCTCCATTGCTCCAAGTCCTGTCTCCAAAGTATGTCTTGTCTTCAGCAATAGAATTTTATCTTCAAAGGTTGTGGCAATAGCCTATGTAATTTGGGGAATCTCTTGGACTACCCTGGCCAACAACTCAAAAGGAGGATCCTCCTTTCTGGCACTGTTTCTTTAAAATTCTTTTTTTATTATTTAATGTGTAGATGTGTATTGCATGCATGTATGTAAGTGCACTCTTGTCATGCAATGCCCACGGAGATCAGAAGAAGGTATCAGATCCCCTTTAACTTGAGTTAGCTGCCATGTGGGTGCTGTCTTCTGCAAGAACAGCCTGTGCTCTTAACTGCCAAGCCATCTCTCCAGCCCCACACTGTTTCTTGTTATGTAGCCTTCAGCTATGCACATGGACTCATGTAGAGATAATGTATGTGTAATTTTTCACTAGGTTTTTGAACTAATATGATTTCCGCTATTTTTTTACACCAGCTGGGAATTTTTTCTCTCTCCTCTCTCTCCCTGTCTAACTGTCCCTCCTCCCTCCCCAGTTAAAATACCCCCATTTTCCCTATTTCTCACTAGATAATACCTATCTCCTATGGTCCCCCCATCTTGAGCTCCTTCTTCCCCTTTGCTCCCATAGTTACTTGTATAACCCTCCCTCTCCTGCTCCCATTTAAATACCTCCATTTTACCCAATTTCCTTTTAGTAACACCTGTCCCTTACTGTTCTGTCTCAGGTTCAGGAAGGTGTATTTATAAAGATAGTAAATAGCAATATTATGCTCATGAAGAGGGTCATTCTACTGCTTGAACTGAAGGTAGCCTTGACATTCAGGGATATGATAAGGCCATACTTTTCCTCTGCTTGAAGTATCACAATAGTATGTCAGGCATCTAAGAGAAGCTGTGTCAAGTTTTTCTGTTTTATTGTTGTATGGTCGTTTGATTTATTTATTGAGTCATTTGATGCTGCAACAACTGTATATCAACATTTAGGATTCTGGAGATCAGATATATGAACAATGCTACACATATGTGAAAAGATTATAATCAGAATTTATTGTCTTTCTCTCAGTCAGGAGCCAAAGTGTCTAAATTAAGCTTAAAAATGATATCTATATTCAATCTAAACAGCCTATAAAATAAGAAAACTGGTTATTAGTCAAATTGCTTAATTCATTGGTTTCTTTGTTTCGAGGATCTTTTAAGTAATATCAAAAATTCCAGAGGAACTTAAGAAAATTCTACAGGAATGTAAGAACAACATGCTTAACCCTAAGGCAGTATATATTATTTCTTTTTTTCCTTTATTTTTACTGAATTTTTGTGTATTTCATACAGAACATCTCAAACAATCTTAATCATCTTTATACCCCCATCCCTACCAACAAGCCCCCAAAGCCCCCCCCCCACCACTGGAACACATATACTCTGTCATCTGTGTTAAGGCCACTGTGTCAAGTCGGTGTCCCAGACATTTTTTCTTAAGGGATCACTGCTTTTCCAAACTTATGAAACTTTCAAGTGAGAAATTCTCTAGCCTTGATGGGAATTTCTAACCCACTCACTTATTTACTGAATCATAGCATTTAGAATCCTCCCTACTTTGTAGGTCTCTTTTTTTAGATTTATTTCTTTTTATTTTATGTGTATGAGTGTTTGCCTGTATGTATGAGTATCATATGCATGCTGGTACTCAAGAAGGTCCCCACTCCAGCCCCCTCAGCCTAAGAATTTTGAGGAACACTTCAGAAGGATACAGTGGCATACCCAATATGGAGGAAGCTTCCACACAAGATTCACAAGAAGCCTCTACTTACGTACTTTTATCTGTATTCTCTAGCTCTTTATTTTCTTTATTTATTTGGTTCATGCTTTTTAAAAGGCCCAGAAAGGGGGTGGAAATGGCTCAGTGGTTAAGAACACTTGATATTCTTCAAAGGACCCAGGTTTGGTTCCCATTGTCTGTAACTCCAGTTCCAGGAGATCCAATACCCTCTTCTGGCTTCTGTGGGCTGCTGCTCATGCATGGAGAACATAAACTCACATAGGCACATGTATATACACAAATAAATAAATAATTCTCAGCTTGCGGGCTAAGATGTAGGTAAGTTGATGGAGGGTTTACCTAACATGCATGAGACTCTGACACCCCCCCACACACTTAGCACTGCATAAAACAGGGTGTGGTTACATCTACAATCCTAGCATTCAGGAGATGGAGACAGTAGGATCAGAAAGTCAAGGTAATCCTTTTCTATAGAGTGTGCTTGAGGCCAGCCAGCCAGGGATACATGAGACCCTGTCTCAAAAAGAAAAAACAAATCTGCATTTCAGGTCTTAAATTTAAGAGTGGATTATTTTGCCCCTTTAATAGAGAAACATGATTCAAAGATCAAGCTGTTGGAGTTACATTTTGTGATTATTGCTAACAGTACATGATAAGATCCTTTCCAATGAGATTCCACAACTGTCCTTCCTTGATGTATTTTCCTGAAAACCAGATCTGTCAGTTTGGGATTATGCAATGATCATTCAGGAAATTGTTGAGGAAAGTCTGGGTATATTGCCTGAATCTCTTGTAATATTTGGCAATGCCTGCTTGCAATAATGTAGAGCTTAGAATGAAAGATCATAATCCTAGACTTAGAGGCCCTGTTACTAATTCATGTGGGAGAATTGATGAAGAGAAGGATTATGTATCATTGGCATTAAAGTCAGTACCATGGGGAATGGAAGCTCGGGAGTCTGAGAATTTGACTAATTTAATGTTAAGAATTTTAATTGTTTTCTCTGTTCCTGAAGATTTGAGGTAATATAGACAGTGAATTTTTTTAATAAGTGGCAGGGCTTTAATAAACCAAGCAAATGGGTACTTCTATTACTAGAACAAGAAGTTAGAATTCCCTAGGTGGAGAACAGAGAATCGAGTAAATTTTGTTACTGTTAAGAGTTACAGAAAGATTTCAGTCTATCCAAAATTAAGCAATGATCAAGATGTTCAGAACCCACTATAGAGAGCAGTTATGTGACATCTATTGGAAGATATTCCAGGAGACCTTGAGGTTCATACTCTTGTCTGTGCCCCACCTTTATAGTTTATCAGGCTTGTGTTGGTGGCAGATAAAATATAGTAAACCTTTCTCGTAATGGGAATTATGTACAATGGTACATAACAAAATACCACTGTTATATCACCGCCCCTTTAGACACTGCTGCTTAGCAAATCTGGCCACCAATTCACCCCCACCCACACACTGCAATCTCACTCTCCTCTCCAGGTATTGCTACAAAGGGCTAACAGGCTACCTGTGATGACCTTTCAGTCACAAAGGGCCAAGTCTTCCCCCTTACCCTAGACACCCTTCACCCACACACACATACACACACAACCTGAGTAGAGGCATAGATTATAGGCTACTTGTTAACTAAGCCTGCTTCCTTGTCATATAGGACCTCCCCTCTCCTTCAAAAACCTTTAAGAATGGACACCTCTTACATTGCTTCTACCCCTCTTCCACAAAGATCCCATTTATTTAATAAATGCTTGGAGAGAAAGAGTCCATTTTCTTTAAGGATGTGACCCCTAGTAGGTCAACCACAATCCAGGGCAGATTCCACACCCAAGAGTAATTGGGATGGGAGGAAGAGCACAAATTTTAATGGGGAAGTGGGAGTGGATATGGGAGGTATTGGGAAGGAGGAAAAATATGACCAAAATACATTGTATGAAGTTCAAACTATTAATAAAAATATTTTTAAAAAGAATAGACACCTCACTTTGGCAAAGTTGAAGTCTCCTGTGTTTATGAAATTCATGTTGTCATGATGCCTTATTTACCTAAGTTGTTCATAACTCCCTTAATAAATAAAGCTGTCACCTAAAGAATAATTTGTCTCAACACCTCTCTCTTAAACCTACCTCCTCTCATCTCCCTCCCTAGACTATAACAACCATAGCCTGGATGATTTACAAAAAGCAAAAAATGTTTCTTAGATTTTTGGGAAATGGGAAAGTCCAAGATCAAGTAGCTGGCAGAGTTGTTGTCTGGTGAGGGCCTCGTCTCTACTTTCAACATACCATCTTCAACACTGTTCTCTGTAGAGAGGATAGACAAACCAGAGCAATGGTGATGATAACTGAAACATTCTTTTGAGATCACTTAGTGCTGCTAAATACAATAAAAAACACATTTGTGTTTCTTTTCTGTCTCCAGAGCTAATCGTTGGCATCTTTAATAACAGCTTTGAACTGCTTTTAAACCAAAGATTTAGTCTCAGGATATTATAAAGCTGTAATTTTAGTGAGAACTACCAATTTGATATTTCCCTTTTTCTTTTTAAAAATATTTTATTGGGGCTGGAGAGATGGCTCAGTGGTTAAGAATACTGACTGTTCTTGAAGAAGACCCGGGTTTGAATCCCAGCACCCACATGGCAGCTAACAGCTGTCTGTAACTCCAGTCCCAGGGGATCTGACAGCCTCTT
>NW_008355157.1:2647074-2657752 GCF_000622305.1 Nannospalax galili
ACTGGTTGTTCTTACAGAAGACCCAGGTTCAAATCCCAGCACCCACATGCAGCTAACAACTGTCTGTAACTCCAGTCCCAGGGGATCTGAGAGCCCCTTCTGACCTCCGCAGGCATTGCATGTAATGAGTGCACTTACCTACATTCAGGCAATACATGCATACACATACAAATAATAAATAAAAATTTAAAAAATATTTTATTAAATTTCTAGAATTTCATACAGTATATTTTGATCATATTTATCTTCTCTAGTTCCTCTCAGATCCATCCCCCTCTCCTACCCACCTAACCTTGTGTCTTCATTTTTTTTAAGCCCATCTAGTCCAATTTGCACTGCCCGTATATTCTTGGGTATGGGTCCATCCACTGGAGCATGGTCTACCCGCCGGGGGTCACACCCTTAAAGAAAGCTGGTTCTTCCTCTCCTGGGAGCTGACAGCTGCAAATAGCTTTTCAACTAGGGCTGGGACTTCATGCCCACCTCCACCTCCATACTGGGATTTTATCAGGCTTGAGTTTGCACAAGTCTTGTGCATGCTGTTACAACCACTGTGAGTTCATATGTGAAACTGCCCTGTTGTATCTGGAAAACACTGTTGCTTTGTGGTCACTCACTGTATCTGGCTCTTCCAGTCTTTCTGTTCCCACTTCAGCAATGATCCCTGAGCCTTGGGAAGAGGGAGTGTGATATAGATATCCCATTTAGAGCTGAGCTTTCTTCAGTCTCTTACTTTATGCGCCTTGGTCAGCTGTGGGTCTCTATATTAATTGCCATACTGCAAAAAGAAGCTTTTGTGATGAGGTTTGAGAGGCACACTAATCTATGGGTATAATGATAAGTCATTAGGACTCAGTGTAATACTATGTGCCATTTCCTATAGCCTCCTCTTTGCCTCCTTTCATAATTCCCATGTCCTTAGGAAGCATGAGTGCACTTAAATGATCTCTGAAGTGCTGCTCCTAATTGCATTTTTTATGGAGTTCCAAGTTCCCTCCTTATTTCTAAAGCATTCCAAAGTCATGGACTAAACTGAAAGCTTATCTACTCTCAATGCATTATCTTACTAACTGGCAAACTCTAGTGTACTCAGTGAATTCTGCTATCTGGGCAGAATTTGCCTCTAACAAAAGTTCATATTGGCGCATGCCTTTAATACCAGCACTCAGGAGGCAAAGGCAGACAGATCTCTGTGAGTTCAAGGCCAGCCTGGTCTACATAGTGAGTTCTAGGACAGCTGGAGCTACAGGGAGACCCTGTCTCAAAAAGACCAAAAAAAAAAAAAAAAGTTCATATTCTAGAGTTGAAAGTTTGTGATTATTAGGTGGGCCCGGAGTAGGAAGTTATTGAAGAGCTCATTTTAATTCATGGTCATGTTCATATTTGATGACGAAGAAAGAGACTGAATTTACAAAATTTTTAAGGGCTGGTTAAGTTGTGTAAGAGTATGGGTGATTTCAGAAATCTACGAACCCATTGTCTGCAATAACTACTAAAACCAGAGAGCTTCTTAAATATCTCTTAGTTACTTTCCTAACAAAGTTTTAAGTCTATAGTGTATAGAAATTCCTCCTTCCCATCCTTGAAATAAATCATATTCATGGTAATGAATTTTACTTAAGACAAAATTGCAACTTTTTTTTGAAACTGTTATGGTTTAGGTCTGAAATGTCCCCCATGGGTTGAGGTACTTGAATACTTGCTCCCCAGCTGGTGTTACTGTTTTGGCAGTTTGGGTGGAACTTTGCTGGAGGAAGTAGGCCACTGCAGGATAGGCTTTGCAGGCTATCACTTATCCCTGAATTCAGCCTGGGTTCTCTCTGTTTCCTGATCCACCATGGTGTAACAAGCTATTTTGCACGCTCCCCCTAACATGGATGACTCCCTAGCCACCATGCCTTTCCCACCATGATGGACTATATTGCCTTAAACCATGAGCCAGAATAAGTCTTTCCTCCTTTAAGTTGCTTCTGTCAGGTATTTTATAATAGTGATGAGAAAATGAACTAATACAGAACCTTTATACTCTTTACAAGTATAGTAAATGGTTTGAGGATGATGACCTAGTGGGTAGGAGTACTTATATACATGCATGGAGACTTGAGTTAGAGTCCTTAGCACCCATTTTTTTAAAAAATTAGACATAGTTATGTGTGCCTGTAACTCTAATTTGGGGACCAGAGACAGGTGGATCCCAGGTGCTGGCTGGCCAGCCAGCGGAGCCAAAACAGTGAGCTTCCAGTTCAATGAAGAGACCCTGTCCTAAAAGAATAAGGCAAGGAACAATAAAGATACCCCATCATCGTTGTCTGGCCTCCAGGCCTATATGTGCATGTGCAGGGTCATAAACCTCCATGACTATGTGCATGCACCACACATAGACACACAAACAGCTACAGAACTCGAGAAGCTTCAGAACCAGGATCTAGAGCATGCATAGAATTGTTGGGTAGTTGGGGAGCATGGCAGGTGGGGGGGCCAGATACATCTGAGGCAGCACAACAGGATGTTTCTTCTTTGTGAGAACAGCTCCCTTGTCAGGGGTCCATAGCAGCAGTTGTTGTTGGTAAGTTACCTCAGTGATGAAATCTTCAGTATCCTTCAGAGCAGGTCAGACGAATAAGACACCAACTATGTATACTGATACTCATAACCCTCACTCTTCTTTGTTCCTAGTTGTCTCCAGATGTCTCAGGAATGCTGACTGCCATAATAATCCTTTCTACATATTTGCCTTCATGCTCCACTGTTTGGCTGTAGGTTCCTAATTGAACTATTGTGCCTTCCTAGGACAATTATGTTCATGAGTACCTCTTAAGTGTTTTCTGTGGGGAGTCAAAGACATCACTGTGATATTTTCTATTAATGGTTAGTTCACAAAGTCCATGAAATGACTAATAATAAGTGTTTCCTTAATGAATAAAGATATATTGATATTCCAGTATCAGTAAGGCAAAAATAGCCTTAAACTGTAAAATAATTTATCTACCACCAAATTTGATGAAAGGGCATTATCCTTCATTCAACTATACATAATAAGCTGATTGATGATTGAATTCCTATTTGTGATGCTTACTTAAACACATATAAAACAAATGTATAAATGAACAATAAAATAAAATCTTTGGGGTTTTAGATGTGTAAAGACCTAACTGACTTTCTTCTATTAATGAACTCAGAGATACTACTACTTCACTTGGAAGAATTAGAATAACATAAAGAACTATCTTTGGAAACTCACTCAACATTGCGCTCCTTTTCAAGGATCTTTTCTGCCAAATTGCTTTGCCAGTTATCAAAGCTAAAACATTCAATCCCAGTTTATATATTTTTTTTAATGGGGTCTCCTTGGTCTCACCAAGATACCCATGAATTCTTAATCCTTCTGCCTCAGCCTCTGATTGCTGAGATTCAGGGCATACGCTATCAAGTTATAACATGCTTTAAGAATAAAGTTCATTAGAATAGGAGACATTAAATATCATTTATTAAAAATTCTTACTACAACTAAAAAAGAAAAAATTTAAGATATATAGTCATCCCCTACCAGATGCACAGAATTGGTTCCAGGACCCTCTCAAGTTACCAAATTCTGTGGATATTCAAGTGCCTTATATAAAACAGTACTTGCATGTAACTTTTGCATATCCTTCTACATACTTAATCAACTCTAGATTTGCTATCATATCTAATACTATGCAAATTCTATGTGGGCAGGTGATATACTGTATTGCTTCAAGAAAAATTGCAAGAAGAATCAGAAGCCAAGCATGGTAGTACACACCTATAATAACTACATACCTATAATTACAAAATTTGGGAAACTAGGGCAGGAGGCTTTAGAGTTCAAGGCCATCCTGAGTTGCATAGCAAGTTGCAGGCTGGCCTCAGCTACAGAGAAAGATCCTTGAGAGAAAGGAGGGGGAGGGGAGAGGGAAGGGAAGAATCTGATCTATACATATTTAGTACAGAAATAAAAGTTTTATTTAACTTTTAGCTGACATATAAAACTGAACATACTTTATTGGGCAGCAAGTGATATTCCAATGCATGTTTTCATTTTTTTAATCAGTATTTCTGGTTTATGCATGATTGAACTTGAACATGCAGACCCTATGGATATATAAAGTCAACTATAATCTTTTTAGCTGATTCTGTACTCTCTTTGTTGTGTTGCTTCTTGTACTTCAGATGTAAATTTTTCCTAGTTTTATTCTAATTACCTAAACATATTTATATTTCCTTCCAGTGATCTTAACACTCCAGCTAATGATTTCAGAAAATAGAACTATTGAAAATTATAATATGCTGACATGTTTCTGTTAATGATTTTATGTATTTTTTCTCTCTTCCTTATTTGCATTTTTTATTTTTTATTTAATTTATTATTTTTATTTTATGTGTATGCATGTATTGCCTGCATGTAGGTAAGTGCACCCGTGTCGTGCAATGCCCTCGGAAAATAGAGAGGATGTCCGATCCCTTGGAACAGTCAATGTTCTTAACTGCTGAGCCATCTCTCCAGCCCTTATTTGCATATTTTTAATACCTATACATAAATGTTTTTTTCCAGTATTTCTGTATTATTGATTTAAAATATCCTTAAGAAACCTCTGTTACTAACTGGTTTAATGAGTATTACTTACATGATAGATCCAGGCCATTAGATTCCCTTAGCATTTAAAATATTACAGGCCACAAACTTTTTTAAATATTTTTTATTGAATTTAACCATCTTTAAATCCCCTTCCCCATTGACATTCTCTCAGAACACCCCCCCCACTGGATTTCATACATTCTGTCATTTGTGTTAAGGTCTATCATGTTGTGTCTCAGTTGTCCCTCAGTGCAAGTTCATCCACTGAGGTCTACTCAACCTATCTAGGGCCCCTCCCTTTAAGAGGATCAGCTCTTCTCACCCAGCAGTAATCAGCTGTCAATAATTCTTCAACTAAGATTGGGGCCTGCTGTCCATCTCCACAATTCTGTGCTGGGTTTTTGTCCACTTGAATTTGCATGGGTCTTGACAGGTCACAAACTTTCATTCTCAATTAAGGAAACGTTAGAACAATTTTCAGTTGTCTAAGGTTCATAATGTAACAAAATTATACCATCTAAATTTAATGCACTACCCCAATTCAAGCTACACATAGCAAAAGGAGGTGGTTGCTTTTTAAAATATTTTGAAGTATAATAAAACTCTGTAGTTCTCAAACACTTGCCTTCACTGGCCCTTTATATAAAAGATGACATTCTCTAGAGTCAAGCCACCTATACCTAAATTTTGATTTCTCTACTTAATAGTTTTATGAAATTTTATTAGTGATCAATATCTCTGCCCTTTAGTTTCCTCATTTGTAAAATAAGGATAAAACAGTTGTATAAATTAGATATTATGGAGCTGGAGAGATGGCTAAGCAGTTAAGAGCTCTGGCAGCTCTTGCAGAGAACCTAGGTTCAGTTCCCAGTACCCACATGGAGGCTAATAACTGTCCATAACTCCAGTTCCAGGAGATCCATTGCCCTCTTCTGATCTCTGCAGGCATTGCATGACCGGGATTCACTTACATACATGCAAGCAATACACTTATACACATAAAATAAAATAATGAATAAAATTTTAAACAAATAATAAATAAATATAATTCTTTGTCCTTTTACTAATAATTAGTAAAAGTTAGTTATTATTACTAATAGTGCTACTACTTATATTACTGTTTTCATATTGCCTTCATTCTTTCTGTTGCTATGGTTTGGTTTGGTTTGGTTTGGTTTCATCATTTTGTTTAGTTTGGTTTGGTGGGGTTTTTTTTTTTTTTTTTGGTGATATTTTTGTTTGTTTGTTTGATTGATTGGGTTTTGGAGACTGGATCTCCCTGAAGCCCTACCTGACCTAGAACTGGACCAAGCTGGCCTCAGTCTCACAGAAATCCACCTGCCTCTGCCTTCTAGTGCTGGGATTAAAGGCATGCCCTACCACACTCAGCTCTTGGTTTGGTTTTGAACCTAGGCTGATCTTCAATGCCTAGGTTCAAGCAGTCCTCTTCATTTACTTCCCAAGTAGCAAAAACTATAGGTGAACACCACCGTATCCATTTAATACCATCATTCTGCAAGGTAAAAGAAGTCTTTTTTAAAAAGACACTATTTTGGGCTGGCAAGATGGCTCAGCAGTTAAAGGCACCTGCCACCAAGCCTAATAACCTGAGTAGTTCAATCCTTAGGACCCACATTGTGAAAAAAAAAAGAACTATCTCCCACTAGTTGGTGTCCACATGTGAGCATGCCATGCACACACATACGCATACCCATACTCACACACCCACACACTGATGAATGAAGATAGATAAATAAATAAATGTAAAACCAAAAAAAAATATCCACTATTTCAATGAAAGCCTCTTAACTGGCTGGGTTAGCTGAAGCTTTTAGAATCTATTAATATTTCATAAACTTGCTATGTAATCTGACTTTCACCTCTGAGACCAGTTTTAAGAAAATGATTGCAGGCTGGGAGATGGCTCAGTTAAGAGTGAGTGCTGCTCTTGCAGAGGACTCAAGTGTGGTTCCCAGCACCCACATCAGACAGTTCAGAACCACCTATTATTCCACCTCCAGAGGATCCCATGCCTTTGGCCTCTGAAGACACCTGCACTCATTTACACATACCCACACACAGACACACAGGAACATAATTAAAAACAAATCTTTAAAAGAAAATGGTTGTAAGGAGGACTATTTGGGGTATAAAGAGAGGGAAAGCAGGTCAGGGTTGGGCATATTTAACTACTTCCTCCTAGAAGCAACAATATCCCTTGGTGTTTCTTTCTCCTAATACTCCTTTGAAATTTCTGTTTGCCTTTTTCTCGGCTCCTTTAAAGGTTTCTCTCCTTTTCGTGCTGGGAGAGGGGGTGAATAGGCCATCATTTTACATCAGTATTATTCAATTCTCTATTAGGCCTTCTGTTCACACTACATTCTGCAAGCTCATCCCTCACAAAGCTTTCAGGTAAACCAAATCTATAATTCCAATCTTTTCTCTAAAATTCAGATTTATGTTTCTGGTTGTCTATTATAAATCTCCCCTTGGTCTTTTATAAATATCTTCACAGACAGCTCAGATTGGACATGACCAAAACAAAATTTATCACATCAGCTTACTCTTTCATATCACAAGGAATGATATTTCTAACCATGTGACTGTTCAAATCAAAAGTCTTCAAGATTTTTATCCCTCTTCCCACAATCATTTTTATCATTTTAAAATGTAAATATCTATCATATTCCTTTAATGACTTTGCTCTTCTACAGTAAAGGCTCAGCTCCTACAAGCAGGCTTCCGGTTACCTCTATTTGTACCCCTGGTATTCCACCTTGAATTTAGTGAACCAGCCATATGAAACTTTCAATTTTCAAAGAGTTCTCTTTTTTCCTAAAACGTTAATTTAGGAAACATAGATAACTCCTATTTTAAGAGGCTTTTGCCACATAAGTAAAATGTTCCTTCTATGTTTTTCTGTAGTGTCCTATAGTTTCCCTTCTTTATTGCAAACCCAATTACAGAGTGGCACTTTTAGTAACTCTCTCAATAAAGGGTTTGAACACATGGTTAAGTAAATAATTAAGAGGAAAAGCTTGGGTGGACAGAGCAGACAAGGGACAGCAGAATACCTGAATAAGAAACCAGAAAGGAAGCAAAGGAAGAAAAGCAATAAGCAATAGTAAAGTCAATCTATTTATAAACAAATACCATTCTTCTTAACTACTCTTCATTTCCTGTTTCTATTTGGCCCTTATCCCTAACTAGGTAGGGGGTTTTTTGGTTTTGTTTTTGTTTTTTAGGTAATATTCTTGCACCTAGATAATAAAAAAATGAAATGTTCCCATTTTATTATTCTTCGGAAAGAAGAGTTTTTAAATAATCCTTTGAGAAATATGCTGATTTCATGTAGTTTTTAATTTTAGAAAAATTTCCTTAATACTCTCCTCGCAATCTAATCCCTTATGTTCTTGATTGGCATTCACTGGATCAGACAAAAGCTTATCATCACTAAGACAGTCTTCCTTTGCATAACTAAATATAATTAGCAATTCACTCCATAAATATTTATTGAAGTGCTGTTTATAGCACTGTCCTTCTCAACTTTCTCACATAATTGCCTAAATAAATCAACTTTAATGAATTTTCTTTGATATATCCTTAAATATTATATTTTCCAACTTCTCAAGTATTTTTGTTACCTGTTTATGAAACCGAATACTAATACCCAAGCATTATTTGCCTTTAATTTAAATTTGATTTAACTTTTCTTATTTTCTTAGGATACCACATTTTTTGTTTTATATGAAAAATCATATCACATTACTTCGAGTCAATTTTTTACCTTCTTCATTGTCAGTATTGTAGCTAGTATAACAAAAAGCACTGTTAATAAGTTATAGAGTAGGAATCCCATCCTCATTCTCCAATAGAGATACCAACTTAAGAGCAATATATGGACCACAATATCTTCCTGAGAACTCCAGGCAATAGAAATAAATAGGAAAATGCATTACCCAATAGACCCAAAGCTGAAAACAGCCACATTGAAATGAATAGGAAGAACTTGTTCATTTTACTTGTGCTCACCCTTCCTCCCTTGGGTCATCACAGCTCAACATGATCAGGAGAGAATACTTGACTCATAGCTGCTCCTTGCAGGCGAAAAGTGAAACATGCATTCAGTGATTCAGTATTTCAGAGGGCTGCCCAAAGAACTGCTTTCTGTCTCACCCTCTAAGAGAACCAGCATGATTTGGGTTGTGGGACTGCTGAAAACAAGGGCAAATGGGCGTGAGGGGGGCCTGCTGTGGCAGCATAAGGCTTTCAATGCCACACACAAATGCCAGCACCTCTCAGTATAGCCAGGAGGAGATATCCAACTCTTGACTTCTTCCTCAAAAGAAAGAAGAATGGAGCATGCATATAGTATTCCCACTTTTTGTTGGGCTGCCCAAAGCACTGGTTTCTGTCTTGCCTGACTGTAGTCCTGACAGGTAGCTGGATGAATGGGAGCCACTGAGAAGAAACTAAAGCTTACTACATCATCAAAGAGCCTGCAGTGTGGCAGAGAAACACTAAAGGAGCAACAATTTATAAGCTGTGGAAAAAGAAACTTACAAACTAAAGCTCAGTAAAGTCACATCTCCAAAAGCAGGTTTCAGGAGCCCACCTCCCCTGAATCTCTAGCCACACTGATTGGAAAAGATCTTACCCTGTACAAAATCAGTCTGTTAAAAGTAGATGTAACTATTTTATCAAATGCCCGAAACTCCAGAATCACAGGAATACCAAGTAAAAAGGAAACATGACTAAAGCAGATGACAAAATAAATCTCCAAAGCTCAACTTCAAAGAAATTAAGAGTATAATCATCTGACAGAAAATCCAAAATAATTAACATTTAAAAGCATAATGATCTAAACGAATATTGATAGCTATTTGAAATCAAGAAAACAGTACATGAACAAAAATAGAATAACAATGACAAAATCTCAAAAGGAACAAAGGAGAATTAACTGATTTTATTCAAGGCGCTCCCGAAAGAATATTATTGTATTTATCAGGAGACATTTACAGACTAGGAGAGATTGGGATATTTTCCAGGCGAATGAAAGAAGACAAAAGTCTTTTAGAAGAATATTGTATCTACTAAAACTGTCCTTCAAAAATGGAAGAGAAATGAAGACTTTCCCAGATAAAAGCTGAGAGAAATGCTAAAGGGAGTCCTTCAAGTATCAAAGAAAAGACATTAGACACCAGCATGAATGCATGCAGAAGGAGAAATCTGGAAAAGTGTGAAAACATAATTACCACATACAGGTCAGTATGTAGGCTAACTGCAATACTGTGATGGTGGTGATAAATGCAATTTTAATTTGGTATAATTTTAAAGGTAAAGCATATGATATAACAATAAAATATGTTAATAAATAGTATATAAAAATGCTATGTTTTTATCAAAACACTAAGTGAGGAGGAAAGAAATTACTAAATTATTATAGAATCGTACAATTGGTGATTATTATAAGTATAAATGTTTTAAGCAACCAGGAAGAAAATACCTATAAACAGTACAGAAAAGAAGGAGAAAGGAAGAAAAGTGTATCAGTTACAAGAAGAAAAATAGCAAAGGATAGAGTAGCTACAGAGCTGGCAGAAAACAACAGTATTAATGGCAAGGCCATATCTCTTAGTAATTACTTTAAATGCAAATGAATTTAGCATCCCAATTGAAAAACAGAGTGACTGAACAGATAAAACAAATAAAGAAACCACTTGTGGACTGAAGAATGGCTCTTAAGCAACGGACTGCTCTTTTAGAGGACCCAGGTTAGATTCCTAGCACCCACATGGTGGGTAACAACCATCTGTAACTCCAGTTCCAGGGGACTCTTAACACCCTTCTCTGACCTCCATGCACAACATGGGTCCACTTACATGCATGCATGCAGTACACTCATACACATGTAATAATTAAAAAAAAATTTTTTTTGGTCTTTTTGAGACAGGGTCTCCCCGTAGCCCCAGCTGTCCTGGTACTATGTAGACCAGGCTGGCCTTGAACTCACAGAGATCCCCCTGCCTCTGCCTCCTGAGTGCTGGGATTAAAGGCATGTGCCACCATGCCCGGCAATAA
>NW_008355157.1:2657784-2674561 GCF_000622305.1 Nannospalax galili
TTTGGTCTTTTTGAGACAGGGTCTCCCCGTAGCCCCAGCTGGCCTGGAACTCACTTTGTAGACCAGGCTGGCCTTGAACTCACAGAGATCCGCCTGCCTCTGCCTCCTGAGTGCTGGGATTAAAGGCATGTGCCACCATGCCCGGCAATAAAATATTTTTTTGCAAAAAATAAACCACTTGCAATTATATACTGTATACAAGAAACTTGCTGAAGATGTAAAAACACAAAGGTGGAGTGTGAAAGAATGAAAAGATACTTCATGCAAATCATAACCAGGAGAGCAAAGGTGGCCGGCCATGCTTAATTCAGACAAAATAGACTTTCAGTCAAAAACTGTCACATTACAAAGAATAATAAAAGAGTCAGTTCACCACAAAGCTATAACAATCACAACTATACCTAGCTTCATGGCATTCAAACATAGAAAGCAAACTTTAACAGAAAAAAAAAAGATAAATAGTAATACAATAAGAGGAACTTATAATATTTTCAATAATAAAAGAATTAGCTGGATGGTTTATTAAGGAAACAGGATTTGAGCAGCACTACAGCACTATAGACCAAAACATTCCATTGAACAGCAGCAAAACATAATTCTTAAGTTTTCAAAAAAGTTAGGAAGTCTGAAATCTATTAGTTATCTTTTCCAGCTACAATGGACTAGCACTAGACATAATGGCAGGAAAATGGAAACTAACACACTCTTGAACAGTAAATCGCTCAAACAAAAAAAATAAATCTCAAGAGAAATTAGAGAATATCTTGAGACAAATAACAAAACTACAACATGCTAAATCTTATGCACTGCAGCAAAAGCAATGCGCAGAGGAAACTTTACAGTGGTGAACACCAATACTGAGATCAAAATCTCAAAGCATTAACCAATACCAAAAAGAAGTAGAAGGACATGTGGCACAAGACTGTAATCCCAGCTACTCAGGAGGCTGAGACAGGCTGAGGCCATAGGTTTCATTTCAATTTTTCATTTCAATTGGGGAACTTAGCAAGACTCCATCTCAGACATTTGTCTCACATGAACAAGACCCTGCGTTTAATCACAGCAGTCCCTACTCCCCTACACATGCACGCATGTACGTGCAACAAGGAAACAAACTAAACCAACAACTTTTAATGGAAAGAAGGAAATTATTAAGAGTAAAGATAGAAATAAAATACAGATGAGAAAAACAATTTAAAAAAATCAATAAAACTAAAATTTGGACTTTTGAAAATACCAACCAGATTTATATACCCTTAGCTAGACTTTTAAAATACACAACTATGGAGAGATGGCTCAGCAGTTAAGAGCTGCTCTTGCCAAGGATCAATTCCCAGCACCCATGTGGCAGATAACAGCAGATCCCCAGTTCTAGGGGATCCAGCACCCTCTCCTGGCCTCTGTGGGCATTGCAGGGACAGGTGCACTTACATACATGCAGGCAAAACACTCATACACATAAAATATAAATAAATTTAAGACTCAGGTATTATAAAAATTGAAAAGGAGGTACATTCGACAAAACTATGGACAATTATATATATAAGTAGATAACCTAGAAGAAATAAATAAATTCCTGGAAACAAACCTACCAATCTGAATCATGAAGAAACAGACGATCTAAACATATCTATAAATATTAAGAATATTAAATCAGTAGTCAAAAACCTCCCAACAGAGAAAAGCACATGACCACATATCATCAATGGAGAATACTACCAAAGATTTAAAGAGTTACCACCAATCTTCCTCAAACTCTTCCCCTGAAAAATGGGGGCAGGAAAATTTCCAAACTCATTTACAAGACCAGCATCACCCTAGTAGAAATTTTATAAGAAAAGATAACTGATAAATACTGATAGAAAAGTCCTTAGCAGAATATTAGTAAACCAGTTTGAAGCACATTAAAAGAGTTATATACTATGGCCATGTGACTTTGTCCCTGGAGTAAAAAGATAGTTGAATATATGAAAATCATTGAGTGTAATTTACCACCATAACAGGACAGAAGACAAACCTCACGCTCATTAAAAGACTGGTTTTTAAATAGTTTAGTGTAAGTTTGCAAATGAAACTCCTAAGTTCCATGCTAATGGGTTTGGACTTTAAAGGCAAATAAAGGAATTTAAACGTGGAAATGATTATATTAAATTTAAACTTTTGAAAGTATTTACTATGTACGACATGGATTAAGTCTCGGCAAAATTAGAAGCAGGAATCTGAATAGACTTGAACAGAAGCAACAGAAGTAGAAAAATAAATCAGAGATTTTGGAATTCTAAGAAGCCGGAATCTACAGGATTGATAAGTGGACATGGAAGGGGAGGATGTCAAGAATGGCCCATAGTATCCAGCTTAGGCACTATGCATAGTACCTTATTCTAAGATCTATATCTTATGGGGGTTTTGTTGTTTGTGTTTTGAGACAGGATCTTGCAGTGTGGCCCTTGTTTTCCTTGACTTACTACTTAGCCCAATCTGGCCTCAAGCTATCAATCCTGTCCCCATTTACTAAGTGCTAGGATTCCAAGTGTAAGCTACCTACCACTCTTGGCTCAAAGACTTAACTTAGTTCTCCAGTCCTGAAAAGTATCCGTGTTCCTGCCAGTTGGGCTGAAAAGAAAAGGGCAATTGAAAGAGATATATGAAAAATAAAATATCACCTGTGTACTAGAAGTTACTGTTTTTTCTTTTTCCTAGAATGAATGAGGTTCTGTTTAAAAGCAAAGGGAGATGAAACTGGAAAGAAAGAGATCATGAAAGGTCTAACATGTCACTAGGAGTCTAGAGTAATAGGAAACTTTTCATTGTTAAGAACAATTAAACAAAGCACTGCTCAGAAATTTTCCTAGAATCTACCAAATTTGGACCATGTCTTTGGAAGAGATTGACTGAGTTGACTACAAAAATAATTTTTCAAATCAAATGGCATATTTTAACTTTTAAATGATACAGTGTTATTGTTATATCTGGGCCATACAGAAAAGTAGAAAGAAAAAAATCTGTCTCATTGCTATTAAAGACTGCTGCTAACACAAATATCTTTTTTCTTTTTAATATATATAATGTATTCTATTTATTTTGTTCTTTACAGTTATAATCAGGCTGTGAATTATAGTTTGTTTTTTTAATGATAGTACTGAAATCAGCAGAATCAGCTCTAAAATAACTCTACTTTTAGGCCAGTAGAAAGACTGGGATTACATCCAGCGCCCAATAAATATAGCGCCCATGTAGAATAAATAACTATATGGTTTCTATCCATACGTGTATAAAATGCCTTAAAAACTAAATTTATTTTTTTCACCACTGGTGCTGACTCACTATCTTCTCTTTTGGGAGGGACTCTTCTTCATGCAGGCTGATCACCCATCCTAAGATTTCCTTTCCTGTCTATACAAATTAGCAATTACCACCTCTCTCACAATTATATTTAACATGTTTTGCAAAAGATATTCACTAGAATTGCTTTAGTTTTTCATGTTTTATTAGCATACATTAATAAATGTGTGCTTATACATAACATGAGAAACAGCCCCATCATGTAGAAAGCTTGACCAAAAGAAATGTGGCTTTTAAGAAGATAAAATAACTTTAAACACAAAAATGACTTAGAATTTCTCTTAGATCATTTCCCCAGGGTCTTATAAAGACTTATTAACAGTTTGAGGGGGCTCTAAAAGGTGCTTGTCAGGTTCTACTTTTATTGATATAACAACTTATAATTTCTTTTTTTTTTAATGTGTATGAGTGTTTTGCCTGGATGTATGTAAGTGCACCTATGTCATGCAGAGGACAGAAGTGGGCATCGGACCCCAGGAACTAGAATTACAGACAGTTGTTAGCTGTCATGTGGGTCCTGGGAACTGAACCCAAGTCCTCTTCAAGAATGGCCAGTGCTCTTGACCCCTGAGCCATCTCTCCAGCCCCAGCTTATAATGCCTAAAGAAAATTACTTTTTCTCTACTTTTATTTAGAGAATGTTTGGAACAAAGGCCTACTGATAAAAGGAAATATTAATTTTGTATTTTAATATGTATGTCATTTAAAATGGAAATAACCCATTTATATTTGTAAATGTCATTTCAAAACCAGTCTTTTTGATAATTGGAATTTGAAGAAGAGATCTTGGCAGAATTTAAAGAAAAAAATAAAGTAGCTAAGAAGGGCACAAATCCAGGATTCAGACAGGAAAATAGGAGCAAACCAAAAGATTCCAGGTCAAATGGTACCAAGCTCTGGGTTTATATTCTTAAATCAGAATGACAGCAAAGCAAAAGTTAATTACATATGGTGAGAGCAACGAGAAGGATCTGATGAGAGGATTTCAGGAAACGTGAGAACTGAGTCTGAGAGCTGCTCTTTTTGTCATAGTAGCCATAACCAGTATCTACAATTAACTAATATGTTTATGCTTTACTAGTGCTCTAGTATAGACAAGAGCCCACAGTCCCTAAAAAAATAAATAAATAAATAAAATTAAAAAAAAAACTTTTAGTAATGTGCAGCCCTATGAAGAATGTCAGGAAAAGCTCATATCATCAGAAGCCAAGTCAGGTCAAAGACTTGGCTTGCCTTTGTGGTAGAATTAGCACTTACTTCCTATATCTACATCTTTTTTAAATGTTATCCTTTTTGATGCTATTTTAATGAATCTTATCATTTATTGCTTTTTGTACATCGCCTTTTCTTACAATGATATCTCAGCTAACTTTTTTAGTTTTAATAGTAGTTTTTAGATTACTGATAAGTAACTGAAAATAAAAGAATGACAACCATAAAGATATTGTCCACTAGATCATAGAAATGAATTATTCTTTTTCCTACCTTTGGCTTTATAACTTTTCCACAAATAAACTTTCTATACATAAATATAACCCATAAGGATTTATTTACAGAGCTGTCACTCTTTAAGCCACTTAGCATATACATTAAACAAGAGTATTTTTCCATTTCCCAAATTCTGTGACCATACTTAAAAGCTACCATTGTCATGTTTTTCACCTGTATTTTTAGCCTACAAAATTGGCTGACAACTGTTTACCAAGAGTAGGAGAAACCTAGTTTTGAACCTATTTGTTAACAAATTTTTGTTTTGTTTTGTTTTGTTGTGTTGTTAGTTTAGTTTGAAGTTTTGGATTTTGTTTGTTTTTGTTTTGCTCTGTTTCTTGAGATAAGAGTCCCTCACTATTTAGCCATGGCAGGGCTAGAACTCACTATGTAGACACCAGGTAGGCCTCAAACTCTCAGAATCCCCCTGCCTCTGCCTCCAAAGACTGGAATTAAAGATTTGCACCACCGTACCTGGTAGTTTGTTGGTTGGCTCACTGGGTTTTTTGTTTTGTTTTGTTTTGGGTTTTGTTTTTTTGTCTTTTGAGACAGGGTCTCCCTATAGCCCCAGCTGGCCTGGGACTCCGTATGTAGACCAGGGTGGCCTCAAACTCACAGAGAATGCCTGCTTATGCCTCCCAAGTGCTTGGATTAAAGGTGTGCACCACCACGCCCAGCCTGGTTCACTGGTTTTTAAGACAAGATCTTAATATGTAGCCCAGGCTGACCTGGAACTTAATATAGCCCAGGTGCTAGGATTATAGGTATAGCATCACACCCAGTGCAATTAATTTTTAAAAACAAAGTTTTTGCAATTCTAGTAAAGGGAACACTGAAGTTATTGACCACAGTAATGTTTGGAGTTGTGTGTAGTATTTTATATAGCCCATCTTTGTCAGTCAGTATACTCTAGAATATGCTATGTGCACAGCATTTTCAGTCTTTGATATCATGACATTTCTCTCCCTTGTATACCTGAGAATCTAGTTAGGAAAACAGACTATGAATAAAGAAGTATAATAACTGAGATATGTGATTAATGCAATATGCAAAGAAAATCCTAAATCACACTATTTTCTAGTGCCTAAGTACAAGAAAAGTAAATGGGTCAAATATTCTTTCATAAAGGAGGTACTACTGAAGAAAATACTTTTGTTTAATAATTTAAAATTTCATAGATGTTACATGAATTGCATAAACATTTCCTGTATACCTTTCATCTAAACTCCCCAAACATTAACATCTTGCCACACTTTAGTATTGTCGCATTTCTCTCTACTGCTTATGAATGAAATGTAGGCATGATGGCCCCTTTATCCCTGCTTCAGTGTACATTTGAAATGGGGTCAAATGAGGTTGGTGGGAGGAAATAAGACATTCTCTTATACAACTTCAGTACAATTATGAAAATCAGGAAATGAACAGTACCACAACACAGTTATATAATCGTATTCCAATTAAATTTTGCCAGATTTTCTAATAATGTTCTCTATAGCAAAAGGAAAAAAATCACTCTTTTGTTCTTCTGATCTGGGATCCAACCCAGATTCGTGCATTACATTTAAAATGATTTCCCTTTAGACTCCTTTAATCTAAAACAATTACTCGTCTTTCTTTGTCTTTCATGTCCTCAATAGTTTTGAAGAGTGTAGGTTAGTTATTTTATATAATGACCTTCAAAATTAATTTTTCTGATATTTCCCAGTTATTCAAATTGCCATGCAATTTGTTAGGAATACCTCATGTGTGTGGTGATGTGTCTTCAATGTATCGTGTCAGTGAGGCCATGATGTCAATTTTTTCCATTACTAGTCATATTACTTTTGATCACTTGACTAAGATAATGACTACTAGGTTTTCCCACTGAGCAACAACACTTTGACATTGTGTTTAGTAAGTGTCTTGTAGGGATATATTGAGACCACATAAAGATAATATTTTTCTTGACGCTTTTCCCTTCTAGTTTTCATATCTGTTGATGATTTTTGCCTGAACGGGTTATTAGCATAATGATTGCCAAAGTAGACCTTTTCTGATTACACATTTTCTCAATTGGCTTCTGTTGTAAAGAATAATTTTTTAATCACTTCATTATTTGCATAGCTAATCTGTTCATGGATTCTTATTTTCATTTTAGTAAGAAAGTCTGTTAACTATCCTAATATATTTTGACCATATTTGTGCCAGATTTGGCCAAAAAGAGCCTTTTAATGCTTGCTCCAAGATCTTTTTTATATGTTTTCATTACTATTTAAATACTTCCTTACTGAAAAAAATTTCTGAAGGAAAGATAGTAATTTCCCAGGAAACAAAAAGAAAATGAGAGAAAAGTAATTCTAGGCAGGCAGAACATCATATGCTATGGCAAAAAAATATGAAAAACACTATGCATTCAGTTATCCATAGTACTGTCAATTTTCTAAGCAATGAATGAGGAAGCTAAAAAGAGAGCAAGTCTAAATTTTATATACTATTCTAAGGAATTAAAATTGTATCCTATTACAGAAGAGGAGGTGGAAAGATTGTAAGAGCCAGGGTTGGTGCATGAACATAAGGAAACAGAGGCTTTCAGGCCTCTAGGAACTTGCTCATATAAACTTGCAACAATGATGACAGCAGGCACAAGATCCATGCTGACTCAATCAGACAAAACCCAGCATAAAACTAGGTAAATGGGCAGCAGGCCCCCAACCTTTGGTGAGAAACTACTGGCACCTGATCACTGCTGGGTGAGGGAGAATTAACCTTCTTTAAGGGGGATCTAGATAGGCTGACTAGACTCCAGTGGATTAACTTGCTCCAAGGGACATCTCGTTACAAATACCTGACCAGATAGGCCTTGGCAGATATGACAGAATGCATGAACTTCAGTGGGAGGGGGTGGACTATGAGGGATTGCAGATGGGGGAGGGGTGTAAATTTAATTACGATCTATTGTATGAAATGCATTGTAGACATTACCATTAGTATTTAAGCATGTCTTTGATGATAGCAATTCTTAGTAAATTACTACTATTTTTTGCACTTGATTCTTATATAATCTTTTCAGAGAATATAATTGTTGAATGGAAGGTAAGAAATCTCAACGCCATTTTGAACACTTGCCCTGAAACAATTCTTAGCTAAAACAGTCAATATCTTATCTAACCTTAACTAGAAAATATAAAAGAAACCAGTTAAGTGTACTTATGGAAATGTAGCCTTATTATAGAAAACTACACCATTAATTTTGACCACTTTAGAATGTCTTGAATCTTATAAAACTCCTTCAAAAAATTGAAGTCATTGCTGATCACTTCTATGGATTTATATGACAAGTGATTGAAGCTGTCACTCTTAACTCAGTTGAGGAGCTACTAGTAGAAAGATTGTCTCTCCCTCACCTCTGTCCTCAGTACCACTAAAGATCTCATTATCCTAAGGGATTTTGGAGTTTCTTTTGGATAAACCTACAGATTTTCAGTAATAACCATATATCACCAAGTAATTTTACTATTAAAAGTTAAAATAAATATTCTCTGGAATACTATGATTTCTTTAGTAGGACACATTTTGACATTTTATTTGTTGAGTAAGTATGGGTTAGTTGAATGAGTAGTAGGGGTTAATTCAATGAGTAGTATGGGTTAGTTCAATATGAGTAGTAGAGGTTAGTTCAGTGGCTCTCAGAGATTCTCTGATCATTCAAATTCATTTATAAGGTAGCTATCAGAATACATTAGGAGCCACAAAATAGATTTTGCTTTATAGAAAACTATTTTCACTGTTTGTCCCAGTTAACTCTTAAGTGTCAATTTGACAGAACCTAGAAATCACCTGAGAGGAGATCCTGAGTTGAGGAATTCCCTAGATCAAATTGACCTGTGGACATGTCTGTGAGGAATTTTCTTGATTGTTTGTTGACATAGGAGGACCCAGCCCACTGTGGGTACTACCATTCCCTGGGTAGGTGATCCTGAACTATGTAAGTAAGCTAGCTGAGCTTGAGCCTGTGAGTGAGCTCCCTGGTTAGAGGTAATGCTGTGTGGAATAGCAAGCAGTCCTGCCATTGAGTTCCTACCCTGACTTTCCTCAGTGATGCACTGTGACCAAGAAGTGTAAGACAAATAAATCCTTTCCTCCCAAGTTGCTTTTTTTTTTTTTTAACAACTGCCTGCCTCTGCCTCTGTCTCCCTAGTACTAGGATTAAAGGCATGCACTACACGTTTTAGGAAATTTGCTTCCCAAGGCTCATGGATCATTGTAGAAGAAGGGGCAGAAAGATTGTAAGAGCCAGAGTTGGTGGATGACCACAAGGGAACAGAGTTTTCCAAAGAGCTGGTTAGTTACTCATATGAACTCACAGCTATGGTGACAGCATGGGCAAGTCCCATGCAAGCTCAAACCAGACAAAATTCCACCATAGACATGGCAAGTGGGTAAGAAATCCCAACCCAATCTGAGAAACTTTTGGCAACTGATGGCTGCTGGGAGGGAGAGAGAAATAGTCTCTTGCAGGGTTGGGACTCTTTGTTGGTTAACCAGGCTCCAGTGGATGAACCACAGTGAAGGACATTTGGGGACACAACTCAAACTCTAAGGAGAATATATATATATATATATATATATATATATATGAGGAAGAAGATACCAGAACAGCAGCTCCTGATGCCATGGTAACACGCGGAGTTAAATACTGTCAAATTATATTGTATGAAAAAAATCACAATTCAAAACAGTTTTTTAAGGCATGTCCTACTACTCCTAGCCTCTAAGTTGCTTTTTAAATTTCTTTTTGTTTTTATTTTTTCTTTTTTGAGACAGGGTCTCCCTATAGCCCCAGCTGATCTGGAACTCACTATGTAGATCAGGCTAGCCTCAATCCCCTAGAGATCATCCTATGCCTGCCTCTGGCTCCCAAGTGCTGGGATTAAAGGCACATGCCTGCACATCCAGTTCTCTAAGTTGCTTTTGATAAGAGTATTTTATCACAGCAACAGAATGAAGCTAGAATACTATTCAAAATTGAAACTTCTTCGCTATAACATTTATAACTTTTTTAAAAGTTCTCATCTCTTCATTTTCTACTTCTATACCAGTAGAGGTTTTTTTTCCCTGTCTTAGGGATTAAAAATAGAACCTCATGCATACTAGAAAAATTCTCTACCACTAATATCATTCTCATCCCTAAATACAGTCTTATATGGACATTTATCATCCTGCTTTTGATGGACAGATACAATAGAACTGGGTTTGGTAAAGATACTATTTAGTCATTCCTTTTTACCATAAAACAGTGGATATTGTCTATTTCATTCATTTTCCTCCCTAGTGGAGAAAGTAAGTGATAAATTCTGTTTTCTCATATTTATGGGTTCAAGCTAATCCTTCTTTATTAGAGAAGTAACTAACTGCTCATGCTGTATGATTTTGGGTGGAGCATGAATAGGAAGAAAGTCTCTTAGCACATAAAAGTTACTTGATAAATTTTTCTGAAAATGTATGCATATACTTGCACATATACACACCCCTGTACATGCAAATGTGTCAAAGAATTAAAATACTTTTCAGGACAACTCAAAAGATGCCAGTGCTGAAATGCAAATTATATGTGCAGAAACTAGTGTTAACCCATAATAGCTAATTTACTATCCTATACTGTATGATTTAAAAATCATCAGATTGTGCATTATAAATGAATACCATTTTTAAGATTCAATAAATTATTTTATTTTAAAAATAACTCGTCAAAGAATTAAAATACTTTTCAGGACAACTCAAAAGATGCCAGTGCTGAAATGCAAATTATATGTGCAGAAACTAGTGTTAACCCATAATAGCTAATTTACTATCCTATACTGTATGATTTAAAAATCATCAGATTGTGCATTATAAATGAATACCATTTTTAAGATTCAATAAATTATTTTATTTTAAAAATAACTCCAAAAACTCAGCAAAACCACTCTTTTGAAAATAGGCATTAGACCTAAATAGATATTTCTCAAAAGAGGATATACATATAGCCAGCAAGTATAAAAATTTTATCATGTCGTTACAATAAAAACCACAATGAAATACCGTTACAACACCTCATTTCCAATAAGAATGACTTACCAAAAGGAGTAAAGATAACAGGTATTGGTAAGGATATGGAAAAAGAAAATATTTGCACACTTTTGGTGGATAAAGTAGAGCATCCATTATAAAGATTCCACAATCTTTATAGAATTATCATATGATCAGGCTAACCTCGATCTCCTAGAGATCTGCCTGTGCCTGCCTCTGCCAGCAGAATTATATGATCCAGCAATCCCCCTACTATACAAAGGCTATGAATTCAGTCTGCAAAGAGACATCTATATTCCCATGTTCATTGCAACACTATTCACAATAGCCAGGAAATGGAAGCAGCTGAAGTGTCCATCAACTAAGGAATGTTAAAGGAAAGATTGTGTGTGTGTGTATTTCATATATATGAATACTATTTATAAAAATAATGATCTCACCAATTAGAACAACATGGAGTTAACTAGAAATGTGGTTTATGTGAAATAAACCAGATTTTCTATATTAGTAATTTTTTTTTCCTGTCACAAAAATTTCATTTGGCCCATGGCTGTAGAGATCTTAGGACATAATCACTTGGCTATGCTGTTTCTGGACTTGATGCCCTGATAGTTGAGAATAGGGTGGTAATTAACAGAGGGTAGTATGGGAGGGAAGGGATAGGGAAATAATCAATGGATACTAAGTTACATTTAAATACAAGTAAGAAGCTCTGATATGTTACTGAACTGTGGGGTGATTATTGATAACAGTAACCGACAGTATATTTCAAAAGGCTAGAAGAAAGGATTGTGGGTGTTTTAGCCATAAAAAAAAGATAAATGTTTCAGGGAACAGGTATATTTAACACATCTTATTTAAATATTACACATTTTCTCTTTATGCATATATTGAAATATCACATGGTATTCAATTTAATATGTGTAATTATATTTTATGGAGCAACTTAAATACAGTGTTTATGCTTATGATATAGGTCTATAAAATGTGTGAATAATTTATCTAATAAGGTAGTCAGTTTGTGACAGTTTGTAAATGCTTAGATAAGTAAAAGGCCAGTAGAAGGTGCCATTTTGCTCTTTCCTTCCCAACTTTGGATTTTATTTAAAAGATTTCTTTCTCATGTACATCTCAAGAATTTACTGTTTGACTACTATGAATATAAAGAGGGCACTATTCTAAACATGATAAAAGAAACAAATTAATAAGGTAGGCTATGCTTTCATGTTTACGATGTACCAACAGTGGTAAGGAACATATAAAATATCTGCAGCATAAGATGGAGATGGGTGACAGAGGTATAAATAAGCTACACAAGTATTTTAGAAAGGAGAGAGATTTTTCATGACTAATAGGTATTCACACTGCAATTTACAAACAAAAAAACAAATGAGGAGTTACCAGCCTCTATAGTTAGAGCCATCAAATGGTTTATCACCTTTTACTCTTGTTGTGTCTGTATGCCTTCCCTTTCTGCTGAGCTATAATATTCTTCGTGGCAGGGTGCACATTACTTTGTATATCCTAACTCTCTAAATCCTTAGTCCATAAAGTACACTTGATAAATATGTGATTTATATGTGTTATCACTTATAATCAAGCTTACCAAGATATTTTTTACTCTATTAAAATCGTATTCCCTATACTAAGAAATAGTTTTCGTAGAAACTAAATATTTTTAAAGGACAGTTTTTATAAGATTATTTGCAATTTGTGCCATAAAGTAGGAAAAAAGATCAAAGATCTATAGATCTATATAACTAAAATAGAAAGCAGAAAGAGCTGTCTCTATCCTTTTTCCAATTTTACTGCTTTTGACAATATATTTTCATTATATTTGATTGACTAAGCCCAACCTCAGTGAAAGTGAGTGATAAAATAAATTTACATTTCAACTGTGAGCAATAAATCATAATCCTTTATGTGTTCAACTATATTTTAGTTAGAAAATGCTATTCATGTTTATTAGTAAGTAATCTCCAGGATCATTCAAGTTTTAAATTTTGTGATTTTTATTGTTCATAAGAAGAAATGTTGGATCCGTGTAGGTAGCTTTACATGTGCACAAAGAAGAGGTATTCTTTTGATAGTAGTATTAGTCATGGGATGGAAACTTTGGCATAGAGCCTTCCACTCAATTCAGTGAACATATTTGGAGCAGCCACTGGAGTTGTAGCAGGGCCAAATTTAGTAAGGTGCAGCAGCCAGAATCCAGTCTTCTGTGGGTTGGATGTATATAATCATTACTAAGTGGTTTAAGAAATGAGAGCTTATTTATCTCGCATATTAGAAGTCTAGAGATAATTACTCTGGGCTTATCTAGCAGCTCAAAATTGTCATCAGGGACTCAAGACTCTTTTCCTCTTGTGTTTCCATTACTATACGGGTTAGACCCTCATCGTTGAAAAATGGCCACAGCACCTCTAAGTATCCAGCCATGTTCCAGATAAAAGGTAGAAGGGCAAAAGGCTTTTTCAAAATATATCTCTTTTATCTTCTTATTTGTAATAAAATTTCTTTTTCCAGAGATTCCTGCCAACATTTCAGTGGCCACAGTTTCTTCACAGGCTCCTCCAAGTGGAAAAGTGGCTAAGGATGAAAGGGACTATGGGTAGCAGTTAGAATACCGAAGCTATAGTGTTTGCAGTTGCTGTTTTCTGTTTATCCTTTGGTCTGAATACATTTAAAAGGGTCCAAGGATAAGGCCAAATTATTTATGCATGAAGATTCAGTGCTTCAAAAAGTCTGTCTTTGGGACTAGGCAGATGGCTCAGTTGGTAAAATTTTCCTTACAACCACGAGGACCTGAATTTGATGCCTAGAACCTAAATTTAAAAAAAACTGCACAGTAGTGCCCATGTAATCCCAGTCCTGGGGAAATGGAGACAATCAGATCCTTGGAGCTCCCTGGCCAGCTAAGTCTGACTTGATTACTGAACTTCAGGCCAGTGAAAGACCCTGCCTCAAAAAGAATAAGCCAATAAGTGAAGTAAATGGCTCCTAAAGAGTAATACCCAAGGTTCTCTTCTAGCCTACACACACACACACACACACACACACGAATGTCTCTGTCATTGAGTGATTCATTTATTAACTCAACAAATACTTATTTTTATGTGTTATAGATATATGGTTTTTAATATCCACATTTATATGTGTAAAATAAAGAAGGGTAGTGAGAATAAAGACTGCTAGCATGTATATTCCATACAGTATATTCACAAAAACCCTTCTGATGAGGTGACACTTAAGCAAATATCTGAAGAAATTAGGGATGGATTGCTGTATCTAGTGGAAAATGGCCCAAGATTAAAAACAGAAGTGAAAATACAGAGACCCTGAGGAGAAATATATTTGACATGGCCATTGAAAAGGAGCCAGTATGGCTGGAGCACAAGGGAACCAGGAACTGTTAGGGGAAAAGAACAATTGAGGCAGAGCTATGCCAGGCCTCATAGACACAAATAATGATTTTACTGTAAATGAAACACTTTAAAGAGTTGTGAGCACAGATTAGTGTGCTCCAACTTACAAAGGATCACTGTAATGACTGTGTGGTGAGTGAATAAATTGTAGTGGAGTGAGGATGGCATCAGGAGACCAGTGAGGAGGCTATTTAAAGTCCCAGACCATAGATGGTATTGCAGTATTATAGTAGCAGTGGAAATGGTCAGTGGTGATCAGATTCTAGATTTGTTTCAAATGTAGCTTAGATATAGTTCTAGAAAAGAGAAGACTTAGGATGTCTCCACAGTTTTGCCCTAATAATTGGTAAAATGAAATAACTGTTTAATGAGATGAAAATTGCAAGAAAATTAAGACATCCTTTGGGTGGTAAAGGAGGGTAGAGAATCAACAGTTTCATTTTGGAAAGTTTAAGTTTGAGTTGTCTGTTATATATCCAAGTACATGTTAAATGATTACTGGCTTGGAAAAATTTATTATATACTAGGTTTCAGGTGATATACAAATATAGGGTTGAGGGTAGAGGATGAGATTAGAGATATAAACTTGGTAGTTTTACTAAATGAGAGATAGTAATGCCAAGGGACTAGGTAAGGTCACACGAGGAGTGGATAGCTAAATAATCTATTTCCATGATTTTTTACAGAGGAAAGAGCAATTCCTATGAGTCTTAAATAAATTCCTGTTCGGGAAATTCATTTTATTACTATCTCATTAAGAATCCAAAGGTTAATATAATGGTAGGGGGCATGAACCCTGAAGCCAAGGCTACCTAGGTTCTTCTGTTACCAGTTCTGTGACTTAGGCAAAGATATAATGATAAGTTACCATAAAATGACAATTAAGGGTTACTCTAGAATGGTTCCTTGACACATAGTAAGCATTCAGAAAATGATTAACCTCTATCATCATTAAATTTCACAAGTTTTGTCACATGATATCACACTTAATGTTCTATGAGACCAGGTTATGTTTCAGAAGCAGGAGAAATAATGTCTCACAGGGACACTTGAAATTAGAAGTTGTTGGTATCTATAAGTCATCTCACTTATCAATCAGTGTTTCAACATCTTGTTCTCAGTTAATTGTCTTCCTGTTTAGGTCACAGTGCCGTCGATATCACCAAGGTGGCTAGAAGACACCGTATGTCTCCTTTCCCTCTGACATCTATGGACAAAGCCTTTATTACAGTCCTGGAGATGACTCCGGTGCTTGGTACAGAAATCATCAATTACCGAGGTACTGTCATAGTTCTCCACTGCCCTTTGTCTTCCAAGTAAGACTCATATAACATGAACGTGCCATTTTCCTAAAAGTGAAAGCCTGCTAGCCACTGTCAAAATTCAGAATCACCCTTCTTGTTTCTTTTTTCTATGAAACTATAGGATTGGACTTAGAATATGATGCTAAAAAACTTTCATAAAAAGAGGGCGAGTCACCTGTATTTCTGATTTAAAATACCAGTAGTCTGGCATAAAGACAAGGCTATCAGCACCAAGTCAGAAAAGTAGATAACTCTGAGTCTATCTGATAACTTTTCCATTAAAAGTGGGAGATAACTAATGTCTTGTAATTGTATGTACACATTGTAGAAAACACATGCAAACAGTTCTTGGCTTATAGATTTTCAGCTTTATAATGGTGCAAAAGTAATAAATTCAGAAAACTATATTTCACACTGTTCGTTTTGATATTTTGGGACTAGCAGTATGTGGTATGACACTGTCTTGCATTTCTATACAGCGACAGCACCCTGCAGCTACCAATCAGCCCCACAGCCAGCATAAACCATGTGTTGTATCATATTGTATTGTTGAGCTATGATGTACAATAGGTTAGATATATCAAATGCTGCTGAGTAGGGAGGTAAGGTCTCACTTTTTGCCTAAGCTAGCTTTCATTCTGTGATCCTCCCACCAAAGCCTCCCAGGTGCTGAGATTATAGACATATGCAACTATGCCCCATTTAAACGCTTGGGGATGGGGGAGACAGGGTCTTCCGGTAGCCCTAGCTGGCCTAGAACTTACTATGCAGACTAGGCTGGCCTTGATCTCACAGAGATCCCCCTGCCTCTGCTAGGATCAAAGGCATGAACCACCACACCTGGCCCTTAAATGTATTTTAAACACAATAATATTTCAACTTACAGTGGTTTATTAGGATATAGCATAAGTTGAGAAACATTTGTATTGAAATGTAACCTGTGAAAAATAACCTAATTTTTCTGTGGTTTATTAAGTAACCACTTTGATCTATTTTCTGCTTAACCTATTCTCTCTCTCTCTTTTTCTCTCTCTCTCTCTCTCTCGTTCTCACTCTCTCTTAGTCTAGTAGTGAATTCATAAGCTGTTTATGGAAAGATAAGGAAAATTTAGTTGTTTTAGTTTAGTAAGTTTTTAGTCAAAAATTTCCATTTCTAAGAATTCACTTGAG
>NW_008355157.1:2674634-2676032 GCF_000622305.1 Nannospalax galili
TTAATATAATCTAAATGAAATCTAGTTCTTAATTATTTTTCTGCAAATAGAAACAACACAGAAGACTTCATTTTAGTGCTGGGGAGATAGTTCAGTCAGTACAGTGCTTGCTGCACAAGCATGAGGACCTGCAATAGATTCCCAACACCCACAAAAAAAGAGGCATAGCAATGTGAATGGAGGGATTTTCATAGGGTCCAACCTCTAAATGAAGAGCTATAGACAATCAGTGGATATGGAGAGAGGGAAAATCAGCTTTCTACAGGAAAGGGCTGCCTGATAAGTTATCTAGTCCCAAGGGGTCAGCCCTAAACACATGTACACATGAGCACCTCTAAGTGGACTCAGTGCACTATATATGTATGTATGTGTGTGTATGTATGTGTGTATTTGTAAATGTATATATGTGTAACAATAATCAAAGATGAAGACAAAATATTGAGAGGGAATGGAAAGGATCTGGGAGGAGTTGGAGGGTGGACTGGGAGGGGTGGAAATGATGTAAATACAGTGCTCATGTCTGAAATTCTCAGAAAAACAATCCCTTAAAAAAATTTGTTTTAAAGCCAGACATGGCAGTCTATGCTCGCGATCCCAGTATTGAGGAAGCAGGTATGAATGCCTCCCTGGGACTCACTGGCTACCCAGCATACTGGTAATTGGTGAGTCTCCGGTCCTAGTAAGAGAACTCTATCTCAAAAAGTAGGGAGGCCTGTTTGATTCAATAGGATACTTGCACCTCCAGACCGAGCCTTCCCAGACCTGTCATGATTAATGCATCTTTCAACTCTTACTAGAGACGTTTCCTTATGCAGCAGATGGTGATTAACACAAAGACCCATAACTGGCCAATATGCAGAGAATAAGAGCTACAGAGTGCTTATCCCTGAGTAGGACACCTACATCAAACTTCTGCCTCCCAGCTGTCCGGGATCGTTGTAGAAGATGGGCCAGAAAGATTATAAGAGCCAGAGGAGGTAGATGACCCACAAGGAAACAGTTTTCCAGACAGCTGGTAGCTTACTCATGTGAACTCACAACAATGGTGACAGCATGGACAAGTCCCACATAAGCTCAAGCAGACAAAATTCCCAGCATAGAACTGGGGAAGTGAGTACTGACCCCAACTCTACCTGAGAAATTGTTGGCAACCAGTGGCTGCTAGGAGTTTAAGAGTTTGACTCTTGATAGTTTAACCAGGCTCCAGTGATGGACCCACACCAAAGGGACACAAATTTGACTCTATAGGGATATATATATATATATATATATATATATATATATGTTTATATTAGAGAAAAAGAAACTTAGTGTCCCCAGGAAAAGAAGTCTCACAACATAAGGATAAATTATTTGTTAATGCTATTATGTCTCATAATTATTTAAGGAAAAAAAAGA
>NW_008355157.1:2677738-2699805 GCF_000622305.1 Nannospalax galili
AGTAGAGAATTTTTCAAAAATTAGCTCTATTGTTTCAGAAATCAACGTTAATAAAAGTGTTTTCTATTAAATGCAGAATATTCAAGTATTTATTGAAACCAAGATATTTTCAGAAAATACAAATGTAAATTTAAGTTTTTAAAAAATGTAATACTGGGGCTGGAGAGATAGCTCAGTGGTTAAGAACACTAACTGTTCTTGCAGGAGCCCTGGGTTCAAATTCTCAGCACCCACATGGCAGCTAACAACTGTCCATAACTCCAGTTCCAGGGGATCCAGCAGCCTGTTCTGTCCTCCACAGGCATTGCACAACATGGGTGCCCTTACTTACATACAGGCATAACACTCATATACATAAAATAAAAATAATAAATTTAATATTTTTAAAATTCCAGTACATTTCTTTAATGTAATACAATATTTATTATAAAAATAAACTAAGTCCTGGCTTCTTATAATTTCAGTGGCATTGCCCTTAACATTGATTCTTAGAGAAACCAAACTATGTGTTCCAAGTCACATTTCCACAGAAATTTCAGACTTTCTAAAGAAAAAGATTTGGAACTGGACATTTCATTTGTCCTGTAGGAGAAAAATGCTTTGCGATGTGTCCTCTTTACCCTTTATGTGCTATCTCCCCTTCATTTGTTTATCAGAGTAATTCAATCAAAAATCACAAACTCTATAAATGGTTAACTTTTTGTCAAGTTTTTCCACCAATAATGATTAAAAATAATGATAAGGTTTGCATTCAACATTTGAATTTGATCAAACTCAATTATTTTTAATACCCAAGAGTATTATGATTAGACCTCCTAGACATTTAGTTAAGTGTATGAAAATTGTATAGAAATATAATTCAGTTTCTTCAACAAATATTGACTAAACTATTATGACAGGTACTGTGTAGTCATATTTATAGAAAGATGAATAAAAATAGAGCTCCATAACTTTTTTGAGTGGCTCTCAAAGTCTAGTACAGAAGAAAGGTAAACATTGTGATATTTTTCTTGTTTATTGGCTGTTATGCAAGCTTATCTTCATTAATAGGCATCACTTAAAAGTTTTTCTTTGTCCCTTTTCATATTTTGTATACAGACTTCATATGGCCTTATGTATGCTAGAAGTCAAATACCATCTATAAAGTGATTTCTGTATTCTGTTGGCACTACCAAGACCTTGCTTGAGCTACAGTCCTAACACCCTATGCATTATATATCTGCTGATTCTAAGTTTACATGACAAATATTAAACTTATTTTTCCCACCCCTACAGCACCTCCGAACGCATCCCTGTTCTCCATCCCCACTGCCATTCTTTTTGTTTGTCTTTATTATTAACTTTGCGTGTGTAACAAGCTCCTTCCAATTAATACCTCCCATCTAATCTCTAATTTGATCAGAATAATCTCTTCAAGTAGCAAATGTGTTTTTAAAATCCTGTACATATAATTTCCCTTTTTTTTCTTTCACATGGACCTTGTCAACCTAACTGATCCATTTCTCCTTTTTTATTATAAATTTTGCTCTTTGACAATTTCATGCATGTATAAGATGCATTCTTTTTACTTGCCCTCCTACCCCTACTAGCCCCCCCTCTTTACAGATCCACTTGTCCTTACTGTCTTAAGGCCCTTTATGCTCTAATATCCTCTTCTTTTTTTTCTCTTACCTCCCTCATCACCAGAATTTGCTTCTCCATAACCCTGACATGCTGTTTCTTACCTTTTTCCCTCTCATGTCTATGTCTTTGCTTAGCTTGAATCTTCATTTTACCTCTCTGCCTGGCTAACCAGTATGTATTTTTCAGGATCAAGCTCAAGAAGCATCTCCTCCATAATGACTCTCCTCATGCCTGTTTCTGCCTTGCCTGAGCTGGCTTAACTACCTTCCCAGCATGTTCCTATATTTTATCATAGAACTGATTGCTGCATTTGTTTACAATCTATGATGAAAGCAGTAATAAATATCATGGGCATAGAACATAGAGTCCTGTAAGTATGAATCACCATGAACTGAATTGTTATGAGTTAAATATGGCCTGCAATTCTCTTACTGGAAGAGAATTCTCCCCAAAAAAGTTTTAGGTCCTTATTCTCACTACACTTTAAAATGGTATATTTACCAAGTATACTTGTATTTTAATGAGCAAGCATACATGTGTTAATCTTTTTGTTTGTTTTTATTACACTTTAATTATGGATGAATTTTCTATTGTCTCTGGTCTGTCTTTTAATATATTTCCTATTTTCAGCTCCTATTTGCAAGTAAGAATTTAAGTGAGCAAATCTATTGATAGAGCTTGGTCCTCAGCTACTAGAGACCTAGCTGGTGGAAGTAGTCACTGTGGACATGCCCTTAGGACATACTTTATCCTCAGTCTCTTCTTTGCTTCTGGCTGCTGTGAGGTGGATGGCTTTTCTCTGCCACATTTTCCACCATTATGTTCTGCTTCATGAAACAATGGAGTTCTCCAACCATCGACTGAAACCTCTGAAACCATCAGCTTTTCCCCTGTGTTTTTCTTGGGTATTTTGTCACAGTGTCAGAAACCCCCCCCCCAAAAAGGCAACACCTGACTAATACCTCTGGCAAATTAGTGAATGGTGAGATTTGAACACTACCACTTTTGATTCATCATTCTGATAAAATGAATGACATAAATAAATTACAACCTTACTTCTTAATATGCTGCCAGCTACTGTAAGGCAAGTTAAAATGTTCTGGCATCATTCCCTTAAATTCCAAATCATCAATTAACAGTAGAAAAACTAAACTTTTGATAGAAAAGACTGTACTGTTGGGAATTTTATCTTAGGTTATCAACACTAATGTTCTTGTGTAAGATTACATCATCAGGGCTGGCCAGATGACTCAGTGGGTAAAGGCACTTGCTGTGCAAGCCTAACTGAATTTGATCTCTGGAACCCATCAAAGGCAATGGAGAGTTTCATAAGCAGGAATTCCCCTGTAGAAGAAATTCAGAAATTCCTAATTTCAAGCAGTAGGAAGGCCTCACCCAGCTGCCTCACAAGTCATGATGGAAGCTCCTTATTTCCTCTTCATTGGTAAGGAGGTAAAGAATTAGGAAACTGAAATAAGGTATTCTGGAAGGAGTGCCATCAGACACTTCTTATCTTGCTGTACCTTTTACTAGCCGAATGACTATAGATAAGTTGTACTGTTTTTCTGAGTGTTTTCTCTCTCCTGTGTAAAATGGAAATTATGTTCACTCAGTGTATGGCTTTGGGGGGATATTATTAAAGGTGATAATATATATGAACAGTCTAGTATTTACTAAGTAGCTGTATTTGAAATTTAGAAACTGGTTCCCTTCCCTCTGTTCTCCTCACATGGGGATTCCAAGACCCATAACCCTGCATTAAATACTTGAATCAAAGCTATAACTGGACATTATGCATTTTTATGCAATCAAGTTTATTTCCTATCCCTCAGGTTATTCAGACAATCGACTCCTAACCTCAGCAGTTTTTCTGTTTGTCCCTGGTTGAGTCTTACAAAATAAAAGCAAAGAATCATAATATTGAAAGTGAAAGTATACATATTCTATCATCCAACTTACTGCCTGAAACTCTGGTTCCACTGTAGTAAGATTTTCATTTAGAGCAATGTTGTCTACTTGCAAATACTTCCTTGGATATTGGTCTTTGCTGATATTGCTGTAACTTTTCCTGTTTCTTACAAATGTGACATTCAAAATCATTCATAATTCATTTAGGTATGCTTACATCTTTAGTCCACAAACCTCATCACACCTCTAAAATATGTGCATCTCATTGTGTTTCTACATCTTTATATCAGTACCTTTATGCTTTTCTCTGCGTTCTTTAACTATGAACATCTCATTAAATGTCCTTATATGTTAGTCCCCCTTCTTTATGGGAAATGTATTCCAAGACCCCCAATGGATGCCACTGTTAGTATTGACTTTGTGTACCACATTTTTTCATAGAGGCCCTTCAGCATTGCCATGTCGATATATCTTCCATCTTTTATACCCTGTTGCCTCCTTTGCATCATCACTACTCTTGGTCTTTGGGTCATTATTAAATAAAATGAGTGTTACTTGAGCACAGCACTACAGTTGTTTGACAATCAGTCTGATTACTAATTGGTTGTTAAGTGACTAATAGACAAGTGGTGCATAACAGCGTGAATATTCAGAAAATGCCTATGATTCCTGTCCCAGGCAGGATAGAGTGGGTTGGCATGAAATGTCATCACACTACTCAGAACAGTATGAAATTTTTAACTTTTGACCTATTTCTGGAAGTTTCATTTAATATTTTCAGCCTACCATTGACCAGGGACAACTCAAAACTGTAAAAGCAAAACTGCAGATAAAAGGGAACTGCGTGTATATGCTTTTGATCTGTGTATGTATATAATCACACCTGTAAATAATTGTGATGTTCTTAACATCAAAAAGTCATATATTACCAGTCAGCTCTCTGTGGGTGCTTTCAGGTACTCTTCCTCCATACACACAACTGTGCTTTGACTGTAGTTTTCAATAAGCCCCCTTTGTAGGGAGGTTATTTTTTTAAGTAAAATTAACATATTCACACAGGAATCTTGCCTATTAACCTTGGCCTGACTATTATTGCACATAATCTATATCACAATCAGTAGACTAATCTTCCTATTACCCACTTACATTATATGTGTGTGTGTGTGTGTGTGTGTGTGTGTGTGTGTGTGTGTGTAAAATGTTCTCTTTTAAAAAGAAAAGCAAGGTCTGGGGATATGGCTCAGTCATTAAAGTGCTTGCCATGCAAGCATGGTACCAGAGTTCAGATCCCCAGCACCCACGTGAGAAGCTGAGCATGGAACATGCCTATAATCCTAGTACAGAAGAGAGAGAGACAAGAGGATGTCTGGCGCTTACTGCCCACTCAGTCTGAGTAAGTCAGAGAGATCCAAGTTCAGTAAGAGACCTTATATCAAAAAATAAAGTGAAGAACAATAGAGGAAGCCAGCCTCTCATGTATACATACACATGCACACGTGCACACATGCCATGCACACACACACAAATGTATGCAAACATAAAAATACATATTATAAATGTATCTCATTTAAGCAATTCTTATAGAACAAAATTCATAATTAATCAAAACGCATAGGGGCTACATCTAGTGCTGGAATCCCAGCACTCAGGAGGCTGAGGCAAAAGGATCACAAGTTCAAGGTCCACCTGAGTAACATAGCAAGACCCTGTCTCAGAAAAAAAGGAATTCTCAGTATTAATAAGATTTTTAAAGTAACATACATA
Source organism: Nannospalax galili (assembly GCF_000622305.1). Classification (NCBI taxonomy): domain Eukaryota; kingdom Metazoa; phylum Chordata; class Mammalia; order Rodentia; family Spalacidae; genus Nannospalax; species Nannospalax galili. Next base: position 2,683,034 of record NW_008355157.1, read on the forward strand.
GCTTTCATCAAAAAGATTTAAAGAAGGTACAATATTTTAATATGATTCTTGGTTTTTCATTCTTTATATATATATCATTATATTTTTAATATACATGCTTTATTTAGTATAGATTATTTAACAGTCTTTTTATTCACTGTTTTGAAGTGCAGTAATCTATATTAATAGCATTAAGATTCAAGAAGAAAGAGCCTCAAAATCCCTTATCCTTTGCGGGCCGGTGAGATGGCTCAGCAGGTAAAGGCACTTGCTCCCAAGCCTAAGGACCTGATTTTAATACCCATAACCCACGTGGTAGAAGGAGAGAATTAACTCCTACAAGTCCGCTGACCTCCACACATGCACACACATACGGAGAGAGACACAAAATAAATAAACATAACAGAAATTGTTAAGCCCTATTGCTATAATTATGGAAATTTCTGAGGTGAATACCTTTTTTTTAATTGCTACACTAGTATCCTAACATGAATGAATCAATGTTATAAATGTTAGGGATTATTTTTAGAACACCAGACTACATGGTTGAAAATTATAAAAATTATAGTTAAATATTTTTTCCTGTGGAACATATGATACATTGAAAACTGGTGACTAAGAGATTACCATTAATGGCTGACAAAATGGCTCAGTAAGTAAAGGAATTTGCCACCCAGGCCAGTGACCTAAATTCAATCCCTGGGGCCCATATGGTGAAAGGAGAAAACCAACTCTTTCACATTGTCCTCCGACCTCCACACACACTCCTTGACACATGCGCCCATATACACATAAACACAGAGACAAATAAATGAGCATTAAAGAAGAATTTAAATTTTTTGAACTATAAATGAACATTTAGGGTTTTTTGTTTCTTTTAAACCGAAGCTTGACCAACAGATTCCCACCTCAGATATAAGGGCTACTTTATTAGTGACACCGCATTCATTTAACCTGGGTACAGCAAGATTCCTATTATTCAGTACTGAAAAGAATAAATACTGGCTCTCAACTGAAGTTTTTTTCTATTACCTTAGAAACATTTTAGATACTTTTTTAAATTTTTAATAACTACATGATTAGAAGAAGCATTTCATTACAGCTTTAACATATACAGTAACACACTCCAGAGCAAGAGTACATCTCTTTCACAAGTGGCTGTAAGTTTCTAGGTTCACAGTTGAATTAATACAGTTATACAATATTGAACTCAGTATAAGCCCTGTAAGATACTTTTAAAAACTATTTTTCTTTTTATAGTTAAACAGTTGATATTTTTAAAACAAAATTTTCCACATAGAAATTGATATGTTACCACAGATGTAAGTTATGGCAATAAAATAAGCATCTTATATTAAAATACATGAACTATGATGTTTTCACTTGCTCATTACACTGGCCAATAATAAGCATCTTTAGCTGGAAAAATACAAATGCACAACTTACTAGCACTTTGAGTAAGCTATGTATTTTATTTTATTTTATAAGCATAGAAATTTTGTTTACTCCATATACATTATTTCAGTATTAACCATAAATTTCGTTATTATGCCAGTTTTGTCCAAAGGAGACCTTTACTCCAAATCCTTCAGTCTTTAAGTAATACTTAAGATCTATAATGCATCAAAATTTTGTCTATTCTTTCAAATGAAGAAATGAAACATAAATTGTATTAAAATAAACATGAGGACATTCACTATATTAAATGTTCTAGTATCTGATGATCACTGTTTTATGTTAAATTCATTTTAAAAGCTGCTTAATGAGCCAGGTGTGGTGCTGCAAGCCTTTAATTCCAGCACTAGGTAGGCAGAGGCAGGTGGATCTCTTGAGATCAAGTCCAGCCTGGTCTGCATAGTGAGTTTCAGGCCAGCTGGGGGTACAGGGAGACCCTGTCTTTAAAGAAAAGAAAAAGAAGACTATTTGTGCTCTTTGATTTTTGAAAAAAAAAAGACTATTTGTGCTCTTTCTACATTTTTTTAATGTAGGCACTTAGAGCTATAAACTTCCCTCTTAGAACTGCTTTTAAAATGCCCCAGAGGTTTTGTTGTGTTGTATTATCCTTTTCATTTAATTCCATAAATACTTTTATTCTTTTTTTTAATTTCTTCTTTGACACATCCATCATTCAAGAATGTGTTGTTTAGGCTCTGTGAGTTCATGTAATTACTAGAGCTTTTTTTTGGAGTTTATTTTAAGCTTTATTGCCTTGTGATCTAATAGAATGCATGGAATTATTTCAGTTTTTTTTTTTTTTTTTTTTTGTTGAGATTTGTTGTGTGCCCCAGTATGTGGTCAATTTTTGAGAAACTTCCATAGGCTGCTGAATAGAAAGTGTATTCTTTGATGCTTGGGTGGAATATCCTGTAGATATATGCTAGGTCCCTTTGATGTATGGTATCATTTAATTAGGATGTCTGTTTATTCTTTGTCTGGTTGACCTGTCTATTGGCGATAATGGGGTACTGAAGTTCCCTATTATTACTGAGTTGGGCTTAATCAGTGTCTTCAAGTATTGTAGTACTGTTTTATGAAATTAGGTGCATCAGAGTTTGGTGCATGTATGTTCATGGTGGTAATAGCTTCTTGGTCAATTGTTCCTTTAATCAGAATGAAGTAACCCTCTTTATCTCTTCTGATTAATTTTAAGATATTAGATATTAGATATTAGAATTGACACGCCTGCTTGTTTCTAGTGCTGTTTCCTTGGAATATTTTTTCCCATCCTTTCACCTTAAGGTAGTATCTATCCTTGAAGGTGAGATGAGTTTCTTGCAAAGAATAGAAAGATGGATTTTGTTTCTTAATACATTTAACTATCTTGTGTCTTTTTAACTGGGGAGTTCAGGCCATTTGTATTTAGAGTTATTGAAAGATGTGTATTGGTTACCATCATTTTAATATTGCAACTCAAGACTCTGGAAAGACAAGAACAAACGAAACCCAATCCCAGCATATGAGAAGAAATAATAAATATCAAAGCAGAAATTAATGAAATAAAAACAAAACAGTACTAAGAATCAATGAATCTAGCCGGGCATGGTGGCACACCCCTTTAATCCCAGCACTCAGGAGGCAGAGGCAGGTGGACCTCTGTAAATTTGAGGCCAGTCTGTTCTACATAATGAATTCCAGACCAGCTGGAGCTACAGGGAGACCCTGTCTCAAAAAAAAAAAAAAAAAAAAAAAAATTCAATGAATCTAAGATCTGGTTCTTTGAAAAGATAAACAAGGTAGACAGACACTTATCTCAGTTAACCAAAAGAAAGAACAACTCCTAATCAACAAAATCAGAGATGAAAGGGGAAAACATCACAACAGACACTAAAAAGATCCAGGACATTATAATGGAATACTTTAAACACCTACATTCTATTAAATTTGAAAACCTTAAAGAAATGGATGGACCAGGAGTGGTGGCTCATGCCTTTAATCCTAGCACTCAGGAGGCAGAGGCAGATGAACCTCTGTGAGATCAAGGCCAGCCTGGTCTACATAGTGAGTGCCAGGCGAGCTGGAGCTACAGAGAGACCTGTCTCAAAAAGACCAAAAAGAAAAAGAAAAAAAGAAAAAAAAAGGAATGGATGAATATCTAAATTCATAGAAAAGCTAAACCAAGAAGAGATCAACAATGTAAACATACCCATAACAAAAAAGGAAATTGAAACACTAAAATACAAAACCTCCTGACTAAAAAAAGCCCAGGCCCAGATGGAGCCACAGCAGAATTCTACCAGACATTTAACCAATACTATAACCATAACCAATACTACTATAACCAATACTACTTAAATTATTCAAACAGATAGAAACAGAGGGAGCACTCCCAAACTCCTTCTATGAAGACAGCATCACTCTAATACCAAAACCAGGTAAAGACATACCCAAAAAAGAAAACTATAAACCTATATCCATAATGAACAGAGATACAAAAATTCTCAATAAAATACTTGTAAACCACATACAGACACACATCAAAAAGATAATCCACTATGCTCAAGTTGGCTTTACTCCAGAGAGGCATAGATGGTTCAATATTTGTAAGTCAATAAATGTTATAAACCATATAAATGGACTCAAAGACAAAAATCACATGGTCATCTATAGGTGCAGAAAAAGCCTTTGACAACACTCAACATACATTTATGTTAAAAGTCCTAGAGGGAATTAGACTGGAGGGAACCATACCTCCACATAATTAAAGCTATATACAACAGACTCACAACCAGCATCATTCTAAATAGAGAAAAAACTGGAAGCATTTCCATTAAAATCAGGAAGCAGACAAGGCATCTTGATATCTCCATTCCTTTTTAATATAGTTCTTGAAACTCTTGCAGAGCAAGAAGACAAGAGAAGGAAATTAAAGGAGTACTAATTGGAAAAGAAGAGATCAAGTTATCCTTTTTTGCAGATGGTAGAATATTATACATAAGTGGTCCCCAAAAATCCACTAGAGAACTCCTAGAAATAATTAACATTTTTGGCAAAGTGTCAGGTTACAAAGTCAATCTACAAAAATCAGTAGTCTTTCTATATACCAATAACAAGCCATTGGAAAAGAGTGCATAGAAACTCTCCTCTTCTCAAAAAATAAAATATCTAGGAATAAACTTGACCAAAGACTTTAACAGTCTCTACACTGAAAGTTTTAAGTCTCTGAAGAGATTGAGGAAGACATGTGGCAGGACCTCCCTTGCTTATGGATTATAAGAATTAATATTGTGAAAATGACCATCCTATGAAAAGCAATCTGTAAATTCAATGCAATCCCATTCAAAATCCCCAGGACATTCTTCACAGAATTAGAATAAAAAATCCTAAAATTCATATGGAATCACAAAAGACCCCAGGTAGCCAAAGCAATCCTGAGTACAGAGTCATGATGGTGGGATTACCATACCAGATCTCAAACTACATTACAGAGCTATAGTCATAAATGCAACATGGTACTGGCACAGAAACAGACACATAGATCATGGAACATAACTGAAACCCAAACAGTAGTGTTTTCAATTTTAGCCACCTGATATTTGACAAAGGTTCCAAGAACACACACTGGAGGAAAGGCAGCATCTTCAACAAATGGTGCTAGCAAAACTGGATCTCCATCTGTAGAAGAATGAAACTAGATCCTTATATTTCACCTTGCACAAAAGTCAACTCCAAATGGGTCAAAGACCTCAATGTGTAGCTTGAAACTCTGAAACTGGTATATTCTGATATAACTGCAGGAGCCAAGAAAAATGTAAAGGAACCAGGAAGGTAAAGGAAAAGAAGGAACGTGAGAGAGGGGAACAGTAGGAGACACATGTTACAAAGGGTAAAATGGGTAAAATGGAGGTATTTAAATGGTAGGAGTACAGGGAGGGTTATACAAAGAACTATAAAGGAGAAGAAGAGCTAAAAATAAACTTAGAAATAGCTATGACCATCAGATTTTTTATTTTTTATAAAGTTGCAAAAAATATACATTGGAGAAAAAAACACCCTCTTTTGAATTAATGGTGCTGGAAAAAATGGATATCCACATTTAGAAAGAGAAACTAGATTGCTCTCTTTCATCTTGTTCAAAAATCAATTGAAAATACATCAAATACCTTAATGAAAGACTTGAAACAGCTAGAGGAAAACAGGAAAAAGATTTTGAGTATAGACTTAGGTAAGGATTCTATAAAAGCTCGGAAATAACAGCAAGATTTAGTAAACAGGACTGTATAAAATTACTATTTTATTTTTTAATTTATGCATATATATGTGTCTTTGTAAGTGTATGTCAGATGTATGTGGGTGCCTTTGGAAGCCAGAAGAGGGCATCAGATCCTCTGAGTTTGAATTCCAGGTGGTTGTGAAATGGCTAATGTGGGTGCTGGGAACCAATCTTGGGTCCTCTGGGAGAAAAGCAAACATTCTTCACTGAGCCATCTTCCCAGCCTTGGGACTGCATAAAATTAAAAATCTCCTGTAAAGAAAATGAAACATAAGTGGATTGAAGAGATAGCTTACAAAATGGAAAGAAATCTTTGCCAACTAAACAGCTGACATGGAATCAATGTATAGAATATACAAAGAATTTTTTAAAAATTAAATACCTTAAAAGTAATTCATCCAATCAATATTGGGCAAGTGAACTGAACAGACAGTTCTCAAAAAATGATGTACAACATAATGTAAATTTGAACTACATGGAGATTCCATCTCACTCCATTCAAAATAGCTGTCATCGGGAATACAAAGAATAGCAGATGTTGACAAGAATGTGAGAAGAGAGGAACCCTTATACACTGCTGCTGTGAATGTAAAGTGGTATAACAACTATGGAAATCAGTATTCAGGTTCCTTCAAAAAACTAAAAATAGAATATATGATCCAGCTGTGTTACCCCTAGGCATATACCCAGAGCAACTGAATAAGAATATCAACAGGGGTACTTATATATCAGTGTTTGTGGCAGCACTATTCACAACAGTCAATATATGGAACCAGCATAGATGCCTATCAAAAGATGAATGTGTAAAGAAAATACAACATATAAACACAATGAAGCTAGGTTTTATTTAGGATAAATGTAAAACTATAATGACTGAAATAAAGAAAAACATAAATGATAAGAAACATATCAAAGAAAGGAAAAATAGAGAATATTGTAAAGAGGGAGAAAAAAGAAAAAGAAATTTTAAAATGTGATTGCCTAAGAAAGAAATAGTGCATAAACAAAATTAGATAAATGCGAGCAGAAGAATAGATTACATTATAGGAATTATTTAAATGGTCAAAATACGGCTGGGAGATGAGTCAGTGGGTAAAGTGCTTGCTGCTTAAGCATAAAGACTTGAATTTAGATTGCCAGAATCCACATAAAAGCCAGGCCTGGTGGTGTGCACCTGTAAGCTCAGCTCTGGTGGGCAGGAGGATGAGGGAGATAGGCAGATCTTGGTGGCTCACTGGCCAGCCAATCTGCAATCTAGCTGAAATCAAAGTGAGCTCCAGGTTCAGTGAACAGACCCTGTCTCAAAAATTAAGGTGGAAAATGATACTGGAATATGCCTAAAATAGGCTGCTGGATTACACACACATACACACACAAACATGCACACATACACATGCTGACAAAGATATTACTAGGTGTAGCATAAGGAAATAAGGAGAAGCATGAGGAAAAGAAAGAGTGTTAGATCGACTTCCTTCTGGATCTTCTAAAATTCATGTCTATGTAGTGGAGGGTAGGGCATTTGAATTTTGAGATTCTTATTTGGCCTTCCATTTAGGCTGTTACTGACCTGGACTAGTCAAGTATCAAATAATCCAGAGCTATCTTCCCTTTAGAAGCTTGCCTTCTTTTTTTTAATTTATTTTTTTTTAATGTGTACGAATGTATTGCCTGCATGTATGTGAGTGCACCCATGTCGTGCAATGCTACAGAGGTCAGAAGAGGGCTTCGAATTCCCCTAGAACTGGAGTTAAGGAAGCCACCATGTGGGTGCTGGGAATCGAACCTGGGTCCTCTGCAAGAGCAGTCAGTTCTCTTAACCGCTGAGCCATCTCTCCAGCCCCAGAAGCTTGCCTTCTTGATATAACAGGAGACTCTGCCATACCTGGTTTTTGCAGTTTGTGGGCTAGGCAGTGTCTCTCACTCCCAAGACCCCCAGTTTGTATACAATGAGGTAGCAAATGTTTTAACCAGGGGTGTGTGTCCCAATTGCATAGGGAATGGTGAAAACGAATGCAACAGTGAGATCGGTTCAGAAAGAACAATCTTTGTGCTTTCAAAGTGCACTCTTCAGATACCCTGATGGAGGGATGAGGCTACAGAGGTCAACTCCACCAGAGCATCAGAATTCTCAGTCCAGCCAGATATGAACTTCACAACAAATAGGTCCCTCCAGAAGTTAAGCCATCTGCTGACATCAGGTTCAGCACTATCAAACTCTGCAGTTATTTTCAGTTGATGGTCTCAGCTTCTAGCCAATGAAGGTATGGATACTACCCACTGTACCCCTCACTGCTGAAGCTGAGTCCTTTACCACCTGAACTTTTCTGTGAGTTACCATCCTGCTCTGTCCTCTATAACTGCCTCCTGCTGCTATCTCCCACACTGGGGCTGTGGCAGTTTATCCCCAGGCTCCCTAATTTGTGATTGTCCCTTGTTGTTGGACTTCAGGCTAGTTTAGTCTTAAACAGTAGATTCTCTCTCAACATGATACCCATCTACAACCTTCTAAGACATGGGAAGCGAAAAAATGGAACTGTCACTACTGAGTCATCATACCAGAGAAGTCAGTCTTACTGGAACCCTCAACTGGATTTGAGGCTTGTGTGAAAGTGGGCTTGTCCAGTGGTTAAGACTGCCAGCCTTAAAAAAAAAAAAAAAAAAAAAAAAAAAAAAACAACCACCCCTTTCTCCCCACAGCAACAGGGGTTTCCTTTTTTTGTTTTTGTTTTTGCTTTTATTGAATGTTCGTGGATTTTATACAGAACATCTCAAACAGTCTTAATCATCTTTATACCCCTGTCCCCACTGGCGCCCTCCCATAGCCCCCTTACCCATATACTCTGTCATCCCTGTTAAGACCCACTGTGTCAAGGCAGTGTCCCCCAGACATTCCCCAGTACCAGTCCATCCACTGAGGTCTAGTCAGCCTATGTAGCGTCCCTTGTTTTAGGGAGATCGGCTCTTCTTCAGCTAGTAGCAGTCATGGACATTGTCTAAGAATTGCCCAGGCCTAAGTGACACATCTACAATGCAACCTCTACACCTAAGGCTCACGGAACACTAATGAATCTCTCAGTTCTCATTAATGTAGCTACCTCGTGCAGCAGAGGGCCAGGAACACAAAAGTTCACAAATGGCCAAAGTGTAGAGATCAAGAGTCTACTGAATGCTGGTACTTGGACAAGACTCCTTTATTAAACTTTACCCACCGGAGGCTCAGGGACCATCGCAGAAGAGGGTGCAGAAAGACTGTAAGAGCCAGGGAGGAGGTGCATGACCATATCAAAACAGGGTTTACCTTTTAGATAAGGCTTCTGCTTCCCTCCCCACATCTGGGAGCTGTGGTAGCTAGAGTTGCATGTGCTGCTTGCTCTTTCCACTGTGTTTCTCCTGTTTCTCTGCATTTTTCAGCTGTCCTATTCCTCTTTGTGATTTCTGATGTTCTTTCAATCTTTGTCTCTTCTGGAATAGAGTCTATTTTTGTTACCCAAATCTTCTCATTCATTGTATCACACAGAGACAGCTTCTAATCTGCTATCTTACCCTGATATCCATAAATGTTTTGAGGAAATTTTAATTAATAGAAGATGGTCTTGTACCTTTGCTTTTTATTAGGAAATTGCGGATAGTATCTTCCATTTCAATATTCTGTTACCTACATACTCTTCCCACTCCTGATTGACATAGTCTATAGTATCCTGGTTAGTCAAAGTAAGGTCAAAAAAATCAATTTCCTAGATGACTAGACTTACAACTTTCCCATGACATATTCTAAGTCCTCCTTAGAACTAATTCAGGGGAATTTTACCACTGTGGAATCATTTGTATAATTGACTGAGAAATTAGGATGCTTTTCAGTCATATCAGAAAACCACTCAGAAGGCAGGCATGATGATACATGCCTGTAATCCTAGCCCTTTGCAGACTAAAGCAGAATTGTGGATTCAAAGCCATATCAAGCTACAAAATTAGATCTGTCTTAAAAATAAACAAAAAAAACCCACTAAGTTCTCCTGACATCTTAGATAGCAGGAGATGAGCATTATCTGATGCAGAATACATCTTGAGCCAAAAAGATTCAATATTTAGCCTTTACCTTTTAGAGATTGTACTTCAGCTCAGTGTTCATAGTCATACTTTGAACTTGTCTGGTCTTGCTCACGTGTACATTCCTTTTCAGCCATTTGAATCTGTAAAGATTCTTTCTGGAAATTTTTAGCACAGTCATCTCAGTTTAAAAACACTAGTGCTCAGGCTACCAGGAAATTTGTTAAACACCTTCTCAGGTGGGAAGCTGAATGTTATATGAGTCTCCCATTTATACCCTGTTTAAGTTCCACCACCCTGTCTTTGTCCTCTTACAACACAAGTAAATCATTCAAAAAAGTTCATGAGTCAGTTTTCCACTGCTTCTTTCTCATCAGTCTCCTGACATTACTTCCAGGGTCTCTGGTGGAACACAGCCCTATCTTTTAAGATTTCTAGCACTTTGTAACCCATTAATCGGTATATTTATTTTACTATCTCTTCATCACATTGAAAGCATTTATTACTGAATTTAAGGAATACAGTAAACTAGAACAGAATGGATATTATCTCCTCAGACTCAGAAAGTAGAGCCATAGCTTCTTGGCACAGAGCCTAGCTTTAAGCAAAATGAAATGCTAACTGCAGTCTGGAAGGCTGCAAAATCCCTCCACAAAATGTTCCTAAGCAAGAGAATTAGTTATACTAATTACATACTGGGAAACTTTCCATCTGCTTGTTATAAACAGGGTACTCACTGAAATGAAAGAACCAAAGAAAGATGTTGTTAGTGTTTTCCTGAAATTCATCTTACTATAAATCCTTAGGTTACCACTACTTCATCTGCTCACTGTTTCTTTATCAAATGGTAAACTTAAAACTCTCACAATATCCAAATAAGAAGTTATTAGTTCCCATTTAGGCTTGAAAGCTAAGGTTACCTTTCTGAAATCACATTCTAGCCAGGCATGGTAGTATGTACCTATACTGCTAGCACTTGGGAAGCTGAGGCATATACTTGTTTCAGGGTAGCCTGGGCTGCATGGTAAGACCCTGTCTCAAAAGATATAATAGTAAATAATACCATACACCTAATGTTTATTCCACACTAATGCTTAGGCCTTATCTAGTGATAAAGGGAAGGAATGATTTAATATATATATAAGACCTTTTATGTATAAAAAAAACTGTCTCCTTTGCTGAAATAATTTTCAGGGCTACCATGTACTTTTTATGTTCCCAAATGGTTCATCTGGTCAGACATTGAATGAAATCTAATACTGACTATATGGAAGCGCTCTCCAACTATTTAGTCTTAAGCTTTACTAAGAGATATAAATATAGTTGCTGGTGTTGCAAAGAAGTGTATCTGACATTTATTCCTTCACTTCTTTTGATTCTGCTGCCAACTGGGTTATCTTGCCATTTTTCACTAGATTGAATATTTCTCTCCATTTTTTCCCCTTACCTTAGGCTTCCCTCCAAAACTTGAGGCAAGGTATATTTTACCTATTGAAGAGATTTGAAATCTAATAGCATGTTAACTTGAGATTTGAATTCAACAGGTATGTTAACCTGATACCAATTCCAAAAGCAGAGATAACCCGGAAAGGACCTAATTTATCTTAAAAACATCACCCAGCTATATAATGAAAATTAAAAGCCACATACTCACATATTTTGTTAAATATATATTAATAATCTTAACTAAGTATGAAGCATTATTTTTTCTTTCCAAAGGAAATGTTTTTCCCCCCATGGCATTTGAAGGTCTGTAAAGAACAGCTGGTGTGTGTGTGCTACAAGTATTGTTTTCTAAATATATTTTTGTTTAGATGAGTTAATTGTAAAAAAAAAAATTCTTCTATCCTTCTCTTTTTAAGAAATAGCAGTTTTGGTGAAATTATCTGCAAAGCTATAGAGACAAGAAAAGGCTCAGCATATTTGAGATGTGACAAATCATACTTTATTTCAGAAACTAGTCAGAAATGAGCTCATTCTCAGTGTAAACATTTTATACATTGTGTTATATGAGACTTAGGATAGCATTGCAGGAAATCTTATACTAGGACAGGCTTACTACTTTGTAGACCAATGAAGTTTTGATGACATTTAAATAACTGTTATTCCTTATCATAGATATATTTTCTCAAGCTGAAGTTATGAAGCCCCCTCAGAAAGTTGAGTCTTTGTAAATGTTAGATTGGGGTAGTTATTAATACTAACTACTGAAATAAAGTTTTTCCTTTCATTTTCAGAATCAAATTCTATCAAATTGTAATTGATAGATTCTCTACCATAGGGGCGTTAGACAATGGAATTACATGATAAGGCATATATGTAACTCAGGCACTAAAGAGCAAAATCAAGTCAGCTCATAATCTTTTCTTTAGGTTGTGAGACTTTAATCCATTTCCTTTCATTTCCATGTGCCCAAAACTCTCAAAAGCAAAAAATAATTATTTCTATTCTCAAAGCATTATGCTAATTCTTTCACTTACATTTAAGCCACTATGAGATCTACAGCTATCTGCATCAATAGTCTTTCAAACAGCCCAAGTCTCTATCTTCTAGGATTATGGGAATAAAAAGAGCCATGCTGAGCATATTCTGCTTTCAGGGGGCAGGGTGGCTAATAGCAAGGATTTAGAATAGAAAAATGACTGTGTACAACCTGTTGATACTTATTACCAACAGTTCTCTGTTCCTTTTTGTTATACAGTCACCATTTTAGATACTATAAAACATATGGTAAATGGCATTAAGTATATTTGTGTTTTCCTATAACCATCACAACCATCCCTCAACAACTCTTTGGTCCTCCCAAATTTAATTTATGTACCATTTAAACACAGGCAAAAGCCTCATAAATTCACATAATCAAGCACCTTTACTATTTCTCCTTTAAGCCCCTGTCAGCTACTTTCTGATCTGTGATTTTGACTGCTCTAGTACCACACATAAGTGGAGCCATATAAAATTTGACCTTTCATGGCAGACTTGTTTCCCTTAGCATAATACCTTCAGAATGTTTCCCTGTTGTAGCATATATAAAATTTTCTATTTTAAGTCTGAAAAGTATTCCTGTTCTCAAAAAAATTATCAAAGCGTTATCTTCATTCACTCATTTACACTTCCAGCACATTTTTTCTATCATTCATTCATACATGAACACTTAGATCCACCATTTGATGAATGTGACTAATGCTTCAGTGTGCATGGATGCTTAACTAGCCAAGTCTCTGCTTTCATTTCTTGTGGATGTATACCCAGAAGTAGAATTGCTGTTTTGCATAGTAATTACTTATTTTTGCCTTGTCATTTTTTTTAATATGAGAGAAACAGAGGAAGAACTGTAGATAGATGGAGCATGAGTGGTGGTAGTTGTTACAGTAATTCAGCTCAAAATCTGGAAGGTCTATATTTTCAATCTTACTTTACAAATATGACCTTGGGTAATTGGCTTCTCTTGTTCAAACCTTTCTTAATCTATAAATGAATATAACAACATTTCACTAGATTTTAATATAATATTTAATTAATTCTTTGAGAATTTCATACATGCATACAATACATTTTGATCATAATCATCCCCCACTCTGCCTCCTAACTTCTCCCAGATCCATCACATCTTCCCCTCCCAATATCATGTCCTTTTTTTCTTTTTTATAACTGACTGAGTACAATTTTTACTTCCCATATATTCATGGGGTTGGGACCATCCACTGGATCTTAATCAACCTATCAGGAGCCGAACCCTTGAAGAAAATCGACTTTCCCTCCTTAGCAGAGATCAACTGTCAGTAGTTCTTCAGCTAGGGGTGGGTGCTCATGAGCCTCCCCAACTTCAACAAGAATGTTGGCTAGCTTCATCGGGTACAGATCTTATGCAGGTGACAACAGCTGCTATGAATTGGTGAGTGCAATAGTCTTGAAATGTCTAAAAGACAATATTTCACCCTGGTCCTCCCTGACCTCTGGCTCTTACCAACTTTCCACCTCCTCTTCCATAATGTTCCCTGAGCCTTTGGGGGAGAAGGTGTAATATAGATGTCCTATTTATCTCTGAGCACTCCACGAACACCTATTCTCTGCACTTTGATCAGTAATATTTCACTAGACTTTTATATTGAATTTTTACAATTTTCATACAATATATTTTGATGATATTTTTATCTCATCCCCTATCTACACCTTCCTTTATTGCTCCCACCCAATTTAATGTACTCTATTATATATATAATAAGGCCTATAGAGTCTAATTTCTGTCTCCAAATGTCCTTCACTGTGGGTCCATCATTGGAGCTTGGTTAACCTACCAAGAATCCCATGCTTGAAGAAACTGTCTCTGCCCCTCCCAGCAGCCATCTGTTGCCATAATTTCCTTAGGTGTTGGAGTTTCTTACCCGTTTCTTCATGACTGTGCTGGGATGTTTTTCTGGTTTGAGCTTGCATGGAACTTGTTTGTGCTGTTACTGTTGCTGTGAGTTCATATGAGTAACTGACCAGCTATCTGGAAAACTGTTTTCTTGTGGTCAGCCTCTGGCTCTTACAATCTTTCTGCCCCCTTTTTTCTCAATGATCCCTCAATCTTGGAAAGCAAAAGTTTGATACAGTTGTTCTATTCAAGGCTAAGCATCTGCAACCCCTTGTTCTCTGTACATTGGCCAGTTGTGGATTTCTGTGTTAATCACCCTCTATTATATAAGGAAACTTCTCTGATGAGAGTTAGAAAAACATTAATTTACAGGTATGACAAAAAGTCATTAAGAGTCAGTTTAATACAATAACTATTTAGTAGAAAACTAGTGTTAAGTTCTCTGCTATATCCTGTGACCTGTCCAGCCTCAGCTTCCTAAGCCTGATATCATTGTTAGGTATGGATTTCTTCCTAGGAAGCAGACCTTAAATCCAATTGAAAAGACTTCACTAGATTTTTGTGGGATTAAGTGACATTGTGTATATGATATTACTTAGTAACTTATAAAAATGTCTTGTCTTTTTCAGGCAGGGTCTTTCTATAGCCCTAGCTGGCTTGGAACGCACTATATAGACCAGGCTGGCCTCAATCTTATGGAGAACCTCCTGCCTCTGCTCCGAGTGCTGGAATTAGACATGCACCACCACTTCCACCTTTACTTATAACATGTTAATAAATATTTTTAGATGTTAAGGGTCAGCTGTCACAAAACAGCCCTTGAGCTAACTTTGATTATTGCCATTGTTAATAAATATTTAAGATTCCATCAAAATCATTCTCTTAGCATCTAAGTTAGTGTAGAGCTTCACCTACTACCACAGGCCGAATTAGTTGTAGTTGAAGAGCCATTCCAGGAGGTTAATTGTATTCTAGGTTCAATATCAATGATTACCTTATATCTTCAGGTTCATTTGGGAACCAATATTGTCTCAAAATGTGATTGTTTGTGTCTATAATCGCACCATTCAGGAGATGGAGGGAGGACTGAAAATTCAAGGCCAGCCTGAGCTACCTAGGGAACTGTTATGTCTTCCTACTCTGCACCAGAATACATATGAAAGTGCCTCATGTAAATCAAATCCTATATTACTTGTCTTGAATTTTTCCTTCTCTTCATTTTGTGTTTCCTATTAGTTCTTTTACTTCATTTAATTTATCAGTAAGGACATATTCTGACTAGATAATTAGAGGTGTTAGACATGATGCCATTGAAATATATTGTACATTATTGATATTATTGTGATTAAATTATTTAAGTAAATAAAACCAAAGGTTAAAATTCAATTATATATGTGTGTGTGTGTGTGTGTGTGTATGTGTGTGTGTGTGTGTGTGTGTGTTGCAAGTGGAATGATTGCCTTCCTCCTTTTCTTTACCTTTCTCTTTTCAGGACAAAGAGTAAAGCTTGTGATATAAAAATGGCATGTTTATTGTTTAAAAAATAAAAAGCTCTTTGAAATATTGTTTAAAAAGTATAACAAAGTAAATAAATACAAGAAATAACATATCTTTTAAAGAATTTTTCCTTTGTCTATGAATGTTCTTCATAAATATTATGTTAGCCATATATTTTAGCATAAGAATAACATCACTATTTGCTTAAATACAGATATTATTGATCTTGATTTTTTCCATTTTTGTTAATATAAGCAACTCTGGAATAAACATGTACATGAGGATTAATTTCAATCTTTTAGATATAATTCTAGAAGGAAAATTACTGATCGATGAATGTGAAAATGTTGAAGATTTGGCTTTCCTTTTAAGAAAAGTCATATTTGGGTTCTTTTTATTTTTAATCTTTTTTATTTTCTTTGTGTGTATTTCATATAGAACATCCCAAACAATCTTATTCATCTTTATATTCACATCCCAAATCGCGCCCTCCCATAGCCCCCCCGATTGGAGCCCATATACTGTCATCTCTGTATAACCACAGATTAAAGTGATCAGTGTATTTCTTTAAGAGTCCATGTGTATAGCTAAAGGTTACATAACAAGAAACAATGCCAGACAGGAGATACTTTCCATATTTGGGTTCTTAAAAGATTAATGACATATCTTGTGAACATATCTTTAGATATTCAATGCAACCATTACTATGAATCGACTGTATGTGATCTTTTAGTCTCCAGAATGTATGTCTTCTTTCTGTCTTCTATTTCTTGTGATAGAAATCAGGTCTGTATGAGCCCATTTCAAGCTACGTCAGACAAGTACTCATGTCCATCTTATTATGACTGCTACTAATTAGCATGTATCTTATATCACTTGATTATCTTGTGATGAGAACATTTAAAATACACTTAGCAATTTTCAAAATACATTGTTATTATATTATTAGTTATTAATGGAAAAAATTGAAAAATATTTCCAGCTTATCAAAGTTGTTTAAAAGACCAATTCCTGGGGCTGGAGAGATGGCTCAGTAGTTAAGAACAGTGGTTGTTCTTGCAGAAGACCCAAGTTTGAATCCCAGCACCCATATGGCAGCTAACAACTGTCTATAACTCCAGTTCCAGGGGATCCGACAGCCTCTTCTGACCTCCGTGGGCATTGCACAACATGGGTGCA
>NW_008355157.1:2699896-2700786 GCF_000622305.1 Nannospalax galili
CTCAAAAAGACAAAAAAATAATAATAGTAATAATAATAATAAATAAATAAATAATTTTTAAAAAGACCAATTCCTTTTATTTATTTTTAACTGAAACACAAAAATTATACATAGAAGTACAGTATAATGTTTCAGTAAATGTTAACAGCAGTATATAATCCACATTGCCTCTGTTATTCATATTTCTTTCTTTTCTTGCAGATGGAATGGGGCGAGTCCTTGCTCAAGATGTATATGCAAAAGACAACCTGCCCCCATTTCCAGCATCAGTAAAAGATGGCTATGCTGTTCGAGGTAAATATTTGGGTTTTCTTAAATATCATTAGACTCACATTTTTTTCATGTTTTTGGCTCAGCCCAGGCACCTGATTACTAGTGTTACATTCATTGTCCACAAGATGGTAAGAATAACTTCCTTCACAAATCTATACCTATATATTTTTGACACAATCTTTTTAAATACCCTTCAGTGAAAGGATTATACAATTTATGAATATTCTGTATTACCAATAAATACATAGAGATCAAATAAAAACACTGTCACTTGTCTTGGTATGTGACTCAGATAGAGTCTAACATATGCAAGGCCTTGGGTTCGATCCCCAACACCACAAAAAATAAGCAAAAAGCAGAGTTACTATTCACTCATTCTTTTAGCCCCTGCACATGACAGGTAGCAGACAGCCTTGCTCTGGAAGTCTTCTGCATGTTTTCTAGTTGAATAAAATTTCCTTTTATTTGTTTTTGACAAAAAAATTATACATATCAATGAGGTACCATATAATGTTTCAATAAACATTTACAGCAGTATATAATATTTAAATAAGGCTAGATCTCTTCTCAAAGGCCAAATCTTTTTTTTTCTTTTTTATTTTCATATTTTTTTAATT
>NW_008355157.1:2701130-2702878 GCF_000622305.1 Nannospalax galili
TTGACACTAAGATGCACATGCATTTCTAATCTCTATATATCTGATTATTACTAGTCACAGTCAGTTACTTTCTCAGCTCCTTTGCATCTGAGCATGGATATAAAGACATCAGGTATATTTCAATGGTAATGTTTTTCACATCTACTAATTATTAAGGAGCAAATTTTTATGCTTTGAAGAATTATTTTTTTTTATTTATTTATATGCCCACTTCCCATGTAGCACTCTCCCATAGCCTCCCTCCCCCTACTAGAGCCCTTATACTCTGATATCCCTGCTACCGTCTGATGTGTTGTCGCCACCCCCAGCCATTTCCCACTACTTGCCCTTCCGGTGAATCTAGTCAGCCTATCTAGAGGTCTTTGTTTTAGGAAGGTCAGCTGTTCCTCATCTAGCAGTAATCAGTTGTCTATATTCCTTTGGATAAGATTGGAGTCTGCTGTTTATTTTCCCAGTTCTGTGCTGGGTTACTCTCTGGGAATCTTTGGCTACCCTGGCCATCAAACCAAAAGAAGGTATTGCTTGTCTGGCATTGTTGCTTGTTATGTAGCCTTTAGCTATACATATGGACTCTTATGAAGTTATGTTAGCCCATTTAATCTTTGGTTACACTTTCCTTTTGGGTGTTTAAGGCCATACAGTTGGTCTAGATAAACCGATTTATTTTTACTCTTAAGGTCATTTGAGGATCTGTTCCGCAAGGTCATATGGGCTTGGGAGGATCCCCTGGCTCCTTTCTTTTACCAGTTTCACCTATGTGATTATAAGTCAAAGGTCCTGCTCAACCATGGTTGGCTTCGATTGGAAGCATGGAGGAAATGATTCCTCTGTGTTGACCCTCTTTGGAGACTGATCACTGGTTCAAGTCCATCGGGTGGGGTCTCCTCAGCCTCCTTGATCAAGAGGACAGGTGACCCACCACGATTTTAGGATATTTTGAGAGATGCTCATAGTCCCCTGGAACTAGTCGACCTAGGAGGGCAAGGAGCAAAAACTGTCCTTTATGTCCCTCTGACCAAATTATTATAGACCTCAAAGTATGTCTGTTAAAAACCCAAGAAGGTTAGTTCCACCAGTCTGGTATTTTTAATTACCAGATAAATTTTGGGCAAAGACCAGTTGTTCTCAGATAAACCTTACCTAGACATATATTTCTTGATCTGCTATGTATAATTTGTCAGTAGGTTGTAGGAGTAATATGGTTCTCTCTGGTTTTCAAAACTAACCAGGCATTGTTTATCTCTCGCATTGTCTCACCCCTCCATCTTGGTTTTCCCTCTTAAGTTGCCCCCATTTCCCCCCTTTCTCCCTTAATACCCTTCTCCTATGATCCTACCTCTCTTGAGCTCCTTCTTTCCCTTTACCCCCTAGGTTCCTTGTATGCCCTTCCTTCCCCCTTCCCTTAAACTAACCCAATTTTTATCCGTATCTCCCCTATTAAGGCCTGTTTCCTACTGCCCTTCTCTTTCAGGTTCTTTCTTTTCCTTTACCTCCCTGATTCCTTTCCATTATCCTGGTTCCTGTAGTTATGTCTGGTTGCATGCTTATTTATCAGAGTCTTGTTCTAGGATCCACATATGAGGGAGAACATGTCAATTTTTTTTTCTGAGTCTGTTACTTCATTTAGTATAACAGTTTCTAGTTCCATCCATTTATCTGCAAATTTCACAATTTCATCTTTCTTTACTGCTGAGTAAAACTCCATCGTATAAATGAACCACATTTTCATTATCCACTCATCAACTGAG
>NW_008355157.1:2704108-2705023 GCF_000622305.1 Nannospalax galili
TATAACCTACCACTCTCCTGAACCTGTTAATAATTTCTAGGAGTTTTCGGGTGGAATTTTTGACGTCCCTTAGATATAATAACATATCATCTGCCAAAAGGGATAATTCGATCTCTTCTTTTCCAATTATTACTCCTTTATTTCCTTCTCTTGTCTTATTGCTCTTGCAGGAGTTTCAAGTACTATGTTAAAGAGAAGTGGGGACAGTGGACAGCCTTGTCTGGTTCCTGATTTCAATGAGAATGCTTCTAGTTTTTCTCCATTTAGAATGATATTGGCTCTGGGTTTGTTATATATGGCTTTAATTATGTTGAGGTATGTTCCCTCCAGTCCAATTCCCTCTGGAACTTTAAACATAAAAGCATGTTGAATTTTGTCAAAGGCCTTCTCTGCATCTATTGAAATGACCATGTGGTTCTAAATGATCATGTGGTTCTTGTCGTTGAGCCCATTTATGTGATTTATGACATTTATTGACTTGTGTATATTGAATCATCCCTGCATCTCTGGCATAAAGCTGACTTGATCATGATGGATGATCTTTTTGATGTGTGTCTGTATGTGGTTTGCATGTATCTTTTTGAGAATTTTTGCATCTATGTTCATTAAGGATATGGGCCTATAGTTTCTTTTTTGGTTGTGTCTTTACCCAGTTTGGGTTTTAGAGTGAAGCTGGCTTCATAGAAAGAATTTGAGAGTTCTCTCTCTGTTTCTATCATTTTGAATAATTTAAGTAGTAGTGTTTAACCTTCTTTAAATGCCTGATAGAATTCTGCTGTAAATCTGTGTGGTTCTGGGCTTTTTTTAGTTGGAAGGTTTTATATTTCTGTTTCAATTTCTTTTTGTGTTATGGGTCTGTTTAAGCTGTTAATCTCTTCTTGGTTTAGTTTTGGTGGTTCCCATGCCTTTAGAAAT
>NW_008355157.1:2705624-2707251 GCF_000622305.1 Nannospalax galili
TTAATTTCTCTTTCGACCCATGTGTTGTTTAATCTCCATGTGTTCATGTGGTGATTAGGGCTTCTTCTGGTGTTGATTGTAAGCTTTATTGCATTGTGGTCTGATAGAATGCATGGAATTATTTCAATCTTTTTGTATTTGTTGAGGTTTTTTTGTGCCCCAGTATATGGCGGTTTTGGAGAAGGTTCCATGGGGTTCTGAGTAGAAAGTATGTCCTTTGGTGCTTGGGTGGAATACTCGGTAGATGTCTGTTAAGTCCATTTGATATATGGTATTGTTTAATTCAGATGTCTCTCTGTTAACTCTCTGCCCTCTTGACCTATCTAATGGAGACAGTGGGGTATTGAAGTTGCCTACTATTAATGCGTTGGGGTTAATCTGGGTCTTAAAGTCCGCAGTATTGTTTTTATGAAGTTGGGTGCACCAGAGTTTGGTGAATATATGTTCATGATTGTCATATCTTCTTGATTCATTGTTCCTTTGATCAAATAAATGGCCCTCTTTGTCTCTTCTGATTAGTTTTAGTTTACAGTCTATTTTGTCAGATATTAGAATTGCTACACCTGCTTTTTTCTTAGTGCCATTTGCTTGGTATATTTTTTTCCATCCTTTCACTTTGAGGTAGTGTCTGTCCTTGAAAGTGAGATGAGTTTCTTGCAGACAACAAAAAGATGGGTTTTGTTTCTTAATCCATTTGCATGGTCTGTTTCTTTTGACTAGAGAGTTCGGTCTGTTAATATTTAAAGTTATTAATGAAAGATGGGTATTGGATCCTGTCATTTTTATTTCTGTTTACATTCTTGATAGGTGTACTTTTCCACAGTTATACCTTGATTGGATTTCTTTCCGCATTTCCTTGGGTATAGTCATTCCTTTCTTTAGCTCTTTGTATTGCTTCCAGAACTCTCTGAAGGGTTGATTTTGTGGACATGAATTCCTTCAGCCTAATTATATCATGGAAGATTTTTCTTTTCCCTTCGACTATAATAGACAGATTGGCTGAGTATAGTAATCTGGATTGGCATCTGTGATCATTTAAAACTAGGAATGCTTTGGACCAGGCTCTCTGGCTTTCATAGTTTGCATTGAAAATTCAGCTGTAATCCTAATGGGTTTTCCTTTATATGTGACTTGTTGTTTCTCTTTTTGTCTTTCTTTAATTTTGGGACATTTTCTTCCATGATTTTGTTGAAGATCTGGTCCATGCCATTATCTTGGGATTCTTCTCCTTCCTGTATGCCTGTGATTCCTACGTTTGGTATTTTTATGGTGTCACACAATTCCTGCATATTCTATTCTTGTGATTTCTTAAATTTTTCATAATCTTTGCTTGAGTGGTCTAGTTCATCCACTTTATCTTCCAGTCTTGATACTTGTTTTCTGTTTTGTTCATCCTATTGGTGAGCCTTTCTCCTGTTGTTTCTAATTGGCTTACTGAGTGTTTCACTTCCGTCTTCATTTCAGCCTGAGTAGTCTTCAGTATTTCTAACTCTTTCCTGAATGATTCAGAAGTTTATCCCTATCTTCCTTCACTTCTTTGATTTCTTTTTGTGTGTGTTCTTTAAATTCACTGAATTCTTTTATCATGTTTATAATTGTTCTTTTGAGTTCCATGTCCTGCATTATT
>NW_008355157.1:2707588-2718541 GCF_000622305.1 Nannospalax galili
GGTGAGGGTCAGATGTTTTCAGGCTTTCTCCTAAGGTCTGGATCCCTCCAGGAACGATTTTGGCCTCAGGAATTTTGGGGTTGGACTGGTCTGGGAGCCAGGCCCATGAAAGATGCTGGTGTAGGGCAGCTGGTAGCCTTGCCACCCAGAGATGCAAAGGCAGATGGGGCGGGAAGAGGCCCCAAGGACTCCTTGGGACTGCCCTGAGGAGCTGGGTTGGTCTGGATGCAAAGGATCAGGAAGAGGACAGGTCAGCCCCTGTGTCCCAGAAAGAGGCTGGCGGGTGATGCAGGCCCAGGGAAGCAGAGGGAGGTGAGGGCGGGGCCAGACCCAGAAGCAGTGCTCCTGGGGCCCAGAGAAGGCACTCCGTTGGTCTGAATTAAAAGGATCAGGGAGCAGTATTGGTTCCCCAGGTGTGGGATCCCGAGACAAGGAACAGGGCAGGGCCCAAACTCGGAGTAAAGGCGGAGGAGATGGAAGGGTGAATGAGGCTGGGGGAGTCAAGGCGCCAAGGATGCAATGGACTTACCCCAAGGACAGGCCTGAGGGTAGGAGAGAGGCCTGGGGTGGGTCTTTCAGGCTGGGGGAAGCAGAGTGGGGCCCAAATATTTCTTAATAGCCAGTTACGAATTTTATTTTTCTTTACCTCTATTCATTAAAATAATATTTCTTTTTCTTGTAACTAAATACGTTCATTAATCTCTGCCATATCCTAGTTTCAACTTTTATGTTGGAGACCATGTCTTAGATGGTTAAGGCTCTGTATATGGGCTTTGAACAAAGTCTGAGTGGTTTTTGTTCTAGTACTGGCTTCATCTATATAATGTTGAGTAAACTACTCAAATTTGAGCTTGTTTTCTCATCTATAAAATGCCAAAAACTATAACAATATTAATCCAGCAGGTTGTTGTGAGAATTCAGTAAGACTATGGGATGCCTTAGGAAAGTACCCAGAATATACTTATTTTAAGAGTACTTGGAAATTGTTTTTCTAACTGTTTCAATATAATAACTCTTACTATCACTATTCCTGTTTTTTTCAAAGTATTTTTTATTGAGCTTTTAAAATTTCATACATTTCCCAATCAAATCCAGACCGTCTCCCCAATACATGCCTTCCCTCCATCCCCCCACTGAACCCTATGCACTCTGCCATACACGCTGAGTCCTGTTCTTTCAGGTGTTTGTACCCAAATGTCCTTCAGTGTAAATGTGTCCATTAGAGACTAGTCAGCCCATCCAGTGGTTGTATATAAGTCATACTCTCCCACACCCAGCAGCAACCGGTCTCAAATAGTCCTCAATCTAGTGCTGGCCTGCCACCTATTTCTCACCTCCCCTTTGGGCCCTTATTTCATTGAGCTGACATGGGTCCCATGCTCGATGCCACTGCTCCCCCAGACTCACATGAGCAAGCCTCCAGTGGCCTGGAAGCCTCCACCTCCTTATGTTCATGAATCAGCCCTGGCTGTTACAGTCTTTCCACCTCCTGTTCCACAATGGTCCCTGATCCGTGGGTGGGTAAGGTTCCATATAGAAGTCCCATCCTACACTCTATAGTCTCTTATTCTCCAAAACTTGGCCTATTGTGGCCTTCTGTGTGCATCCCACTCTGATGTACATGGAAGCCTCACTTGTGAGAGTTGAGGGGTGCATTATCCTTCTCTCTACCCCTTATTCCACTATGTTCCATGAGCCTTAGTTGTAGAGATTCAGCTGCAGATGTGTCACCTAGTACTGGGCATCTCCCAGGCATATGTGCTCTGTGCCTGGCCAGACATGCAACTCTGCAGTAGCCCCCATCTGCTGCAAATGACCCTTCTTTGATAAGTGGCATGCTTGTCACTCTAAGGAAAGTCTCTTCTATCTGGCACTGTGTTCCCTGCCAAGCAGCTCCCAGGTGTACATATGCATTAATATTCAGACACTCTATGTGCATTTCTCATAGGGTTTCTAATGAATTTTTGTGAAGTTCATACATGCATCTTTATCATTTTTGACCCCTTTTCCTATCTGCACCCTCCCATAGCTCACCCCTATTTCATCCATTCTGTCTTGTATGTTAAGGCCTATCAAGTTTGTGTACTCAAATGTCCCTCTTTGTGAGTTCATCCACTGGATCCCGTTCAACCTATCTAGCCTCACTCTCTTAAAGAAAACCAACTCTCCCTCTCCCAACAGTGATCACTGTTACTATTATTGTAAACATACTTTATCAGATAATCTCTGAAAAAAAAAAAAAGGATGAGATGCAGAACTTGGCATGGTGGTGCATGCCTGTAATCCCATTACTCAGGAGGCTAAGGCAGGAGAATCACTAATGCAAGACCAGGTTTAGCTACACAGACCTTGTCTCAAAATTCTCAAAAGGAAAAAAGCATAGCATTTATCTGAATTGTTACTCTCATATTCAGTGTAAGTAAAATGGTGGTGAGGTTAACCTTATGTTTTAGTTTTCACAAATTCATTCTTTCTTAAGAAATCTCTCTTAAATATGCCTCACTATAGTAATCTCACTAGATTAGAACATTTTTTAAAATTGACAAAGCCTATTGGCTCCTATATTTTTCTTCCAAGTTGATTCTTTTTATAGTGTTTATGAAAATGAATATTGTCCAGAAAGAACATTATTTTATCTTTGTGATAGTTTCATTGGTTCTTCTTATTTCTTATTCCCATCTAAAAAAGGTAAAGTCTGTTTTGATCTGTTTATCACCATGCAGGATTACTATAAATTGACAAAAGAGTCTTATTTGCAGAGTAGAAAAACTACAGAAGATGAAATATTAGCAACAAGAAAATCCATTTTTTACATTCTTGGGTTATACAGTAAGAGAGAATGAGAAAATCAATTATGTAATGCAGAACTGTTCTCAGAGAACAGTTGTTGATCTGAGAGTTTTACATAAGGTACAGCAGCTCAATAGAAAGAAGCTATTGCTTATAGGTTTCCTTGTTGCCAAAAAATTAGCCCACATGAGCTATAAGAGCCTTTTTGCTGCTGTAGAATCTGGACATTTTGTATAAAATTACCATTCAGTGTCTTACTTATTCTTTTGTTTAAAATTGTGCTACTTTTATGTATTTCACCAAGAAAATCCTCAAATGATCTCACAGTATAAAATGTCCAAGAAACTATGAAGCATGCAGCTGAGTCACATTATTTCTTCCTCACACGTAATGCTAGTTGTCTGAGATGCATGCATACAGCAAAGACATAGCACACACCAGAGCACTTGTGTATATGGTTAAATCTCAAAGTAGGAGTGGCTATAATACATTAGAACAACAAGAGTCCTCAGAAGACAAAAGCATGTTCTTAGAGCCATGCTGAATTTTTCAATTTACGCATCCTCACCTTTGTAATTAAGAAAATGAACTCCACCAGCAATTAAGGAGCTCTCCGAGTTGTTATTCTTGAGGCAGTTGTAGCTTCTAGTACTACTTCCTGTACCTCCTTCTCTTCATTTGCCTTCCTTAGTCCCATTCTCCCCACTCCCTTTTTTCTCCCTTTTTTCCTTCCCCTCTACCTTTGCCATAGGCCTCCCAATAATAACCAGTGACAGTCTTGAGTATTGCTAGCCCTCTAGGTGTAAAGAGGTTGCTAACTTGCTCTGGATCTCTAAGCATTAGCCATTATCCTTCAGAAACCTGTGGGATAAAACTCCAAAGCAGTTGGAGGATCGCTTGTGTTAAGGTATGTGGGTTGAAAAGTCAAGGTAGTAATAATAAATAAATAAATAAATAAATAAATAAATAAATAAATAAATAAATAGTAGAAACAAGCAGGAGGCAGGAGGATAGCCATGACTTAAAGACCAGATTGGGTTATATAGTAGATACCAGACCAGTGAATATCAGAGCTAGAATATACAAAGGAAAATAAGAAGGAATATATGAAGTACAATAGAAACAGCTTTCAAAAAACAAGGAAAAATAAGCTGGTTGTGGTGGCACACACCTTTAATCCCAGCACTCAGAAGGGAGAAGCAAGCAGATCTCTGTAAGAATAGATAGGAATGTAAGTAACTTAATAAACCGAAAATTACATTTAGGAGGAAGAGAATTTGAAAGACTTTTAAAAAAGAAAAAAAAAAAGAAAGTTGCATATTGACAGCTGGAATCAGTGCAGTCTTTTTATTCTTGTTTCCTCCTCTTGCTAATCCAGTTTATCTTCCTCTTGATATATTCATGTCTTTCCTGTAGAGTGCCTGATGTCTCTCAACTTTTTCTTACATGTTAATTAAGGCAATAATATCTAAAATTCCCAAGTTCAGCTTGCTGAAAATTTTAATTTGGAAGGCTTATCTCTTTTTTAATATTTTAGTTATTCTTATGTGTATGAGTGTACTGTCTGCATATGTGTAAAGTGCACCTGTATCGTGCAGTGCCCAAGGAGGTCAGAAGGCACTGGATCCTCTGGAACTGGAGTTACCAATGGTTGTTAGCCAACATGAGGGTGCTGGGAATCAAACCTGGGTCTTCTACAAGAACAGTCAGTGCTCTTAACCACGGAGCCATCTCTCCATCCCTGAAGGCTTATCTCTTCTGAACTTGTTTCAGAATTATTTAGAAAGGGAGAATATTTTGAACAAACCAGAAAATGTTTTTTGAGAATTTTTTCTAGGAAGTTTTTTATTTTTCTGTTGCAAACAACTGCTTTTTCCAATTCTGCCAAATGATTTTAAATTCCTAATTTTTATATATCTCATTGAGATTCATAAAAATAACAAAAGCACAATTCTTTGTCAAAAGAAACAGAAATGTCAGATATACAGAAAGGCTCTGACTAAATTGTTTTGTAATTTTAGGAATAAAGTACATGTTTATTAACTATAGTATCCTGGCAGAATAGTATAGACTGTTAAAACTTTACAGTGTTCCAAATGATGAGGCAACATTCCAATAGAATACTTGCCTCCTAAGTATTAGTAATATGTGTAATACTTTAGTGTGACAGCAGTAAAGGATGAATACGGCCTTTTAAAATCTAAAACTTAAAACATGTTTGTAAAGTTTGATACCAGTGTTACCTTTATTTAAATTATATTCTTGTTGAAAACAGTAAATTTACATATCAAATGATGAAACACGGGGATTGTTTTGTTTTGTTTTGGTTTTGGTTTGGTTCTTTTTTGTTGTTTTTGTTGTTGTTGTTTGTTTTCTTGTGTGGTTTTGAGACAGTGTCTCCCTGTATCCCCAGCTGGCCTGGAACTCACTATGTAGACCAAGCTGGCCTTAAACTCACAGAGACCCACTTGCCTCTGCCTCTGCCTCCTGAATGCTGGGACTAAAGACATGCACCACCACACCCAGGTAAAACATAAAGTTTTAATACAAATAAAAATGCTTTTTACTTAAGGCATCCTGGAGTAGAATTTGTATGTAACCAGACTTTCTGGTGTCGAAAGCCTGGAGCCCTAACCTACAAGAAGCTAAGAGGAATTATTAAGTCCTTTGTAGCACACTTACTGCTGCACCTTCAACTAGGTATTGTCATTAATCTGAAATGCTTTGAAATACATAATCTTATTTTTGAAAAAAATGGAGCTTCTACAAAAAAATCACATTCTACTATAGGGTGGATATTGAAATGACTGATATTTTTTAAGAACCTTCATTTTCTTGTCAGCATATATTTTTAATTTTTCATTTTTAGTAGGATTTCATCTTGAAGTTTAACCTATCAAGTAAGTATAAACTTTTACAATTCAGCAATCCAAAATTTCAAATTATTTAAGACAAATATGGAAATGTTCTTAAAATTAGTTTTCATCTTCCGTAACATCTAATTCTTCATCATCTTCATCTTCTGCTTGTTGATCCACTCTTAATCGACAGGTAGATATCTGTCCTGTTCCAGATGTGCACTTAGCAGACAGTGATCTCTGAAGAGGTAACTTTGAATTTGCTCTTACAGTATCTAAACAAGATGGATAATCTGGTAAATATAGAGAATTTCGGAAAACCTCTAAATCTTCATCCTCATCAATCTTTTGTATATTTTGGTAGGCAGCAGTGAAGACCTCTAAAGCTTTGCCATGAAATAACATTTCGATTGTGATCAGTTCTGGAAAATATATTCTTTATGTCCATTATTTTTTGCTTTTAAAAATTGTCAATAGTTTCTTCCAGATAATGACTTACTCGGGTAGCATCAATCCTAGCTCTCTGTATTCCAGTTTCTGCCTGTGAAATTACATGTCGATTAGATGGGTTTCGCTGGTGTGTCCTATACTGAGATAACTGTTTGGCTTCTCGATTCCTTGCTGTTTATGTTGCTTTGAGATCATCCCGTTTCCTTTTTACAGTGGTTCCAAAAGCTTTCAAAGGTTCAACTACTTTGGCTTCAAGTCTCAACCTCTGCTTGGCGGTAATCCTGAAGTTTGGCAAACTCATCTGCAAAGTTTTTCAGACCCTACTTCAAATTTGGGGTCTCTGTAAAGGCATACATATTGATTTCATTCACCAGAAGGTCTGTTTTGTCTCGCAGCCTGACAGTTTTCCGTACGTAAGCAGCAAAGATTTTGCACAGCTCTCCAAAATACTTCTCCAGGTTTGTGACAGCATCCTGCAGCTGTTTTGTTTGAGTATCCAGGTCTTCCAGGTTGCGCCTCAACATCCTGCCTTGTGTGCCACCCGGGACCCAGGCGGGGTGCCCAACGATGGGGGCTCCGAGATGGATTTCCAAGTGATTTTCTCCTTTTTTACATACTGATTTAAAATATCAATGGAAAGTAGAATAAATCAAAAAGAACATTTTTTTAACTATTCATTATCTCACTATGTGATCATTACTAGCATTTCATGGATCTAACCCATATCCAGTGTGTTAAAATAAACAGTTTTAACATAGACAGTCCACTAGAGTTGGTTCTTGTTTCTTCGATGACATCAATATTAAAGGGTCTCCAGCCTCTCTTTACATTTTCTCTGGTCATAGCTTGATTATCCAGCTCATTTATAATCTCCCATTGCCTTCTACCATAGGCTACTTTAGATAAAGAAGGAGGATCTTAAGATTTTGGGAGTATTACTCATGTGAGTAGATAGATATTTTGGAATAATTAATTTTAGTTAATTCTAAAACAGTTGCCATAGTGTATTTAAGGAAATAAATATCTCTTTTCCCATTAGTAATAACAAATGGGCCTTCTCCCCTAGAAAAGAGTGTAAATTATTTTCTCACTTAACTATCCTGCTCTACTATTCATGGGAAAGGGCTATAGATTTTAAATTGCAAGCTATTTATCTGTGATTTAATCGCCCAGGATGATTTCTATACTAACCGTCTTACTGCAGCCATATCTCTTCCTCTTGTCACCTTCCCTGTCCTTCCAAATTTTACTATACACATAAGTACTATTGTCCTGTGTCTCTCATCTAGTTCTGGTGTAGTTTTTTGGGGGGGGGCAGTTATTTGGTGTAGTTTCTTTTTTTAATATTTTATTTATTTTTATTTTATTTGTATGAGTGTATTGCCTGCATGTATGTGAGTGCATCCATGCCGTAAAATGCCACAGAGGTCAGAAGAGAACTTCAGGTTCCCTTAGAACTGGAGTTAAGGATGGTTCATAGCTACCATGTCGGTGCTGGGAATCGAACCCAGGTCCTCTGCAAGAGCAGTCAGTGCTCTTAACCGCTAAGCCATCTCTCCAGCCCCATTGGTATAGTTTCTTAAGTAAAGCAAATTGTTAGTCCCTCTGCCTTATTCCTTTGCCAAAGCTATTTCCTGGGATCAGGAAAAGTCATGCTATCTAGATAGGCCTGAGTTTATTCATTCCTAGTTTGGCAATGATGAAATTTCTTATTATTGAAATAAGTTCATACGTAAACAATATTTCAAGAGGCTTAAGGAAAGATCACATACGGTAGGGAAATTAAATGAAGGGTACTTCTATAACAAATGATTTGAGGATGATAATTTTCTGAACAGTGCCATAATGCACAATTATCTGCTGGTATCAATTTTTATATCAAATTATATAGACAGAAATCTTCAAGTAAAAAGTAAACAAAAATTTTAAAATTTTTTCTGGACACTAAGAAAACAGGGAATAGCCAGATATGGTGCTCATAGCTGTAATTACAGAGGCTGAGATCAGAGGATCACCACCAGTTCAAGACCAGCCAGGGCTATATAGGCCAGCCTTGAATACAGAGTGATACCCTGTTTCAAAGAAAACAAACCAGGCAGAGAGAAAAAGGGAGGATGAGAAGGAAGGAGGGAAGACAGGAAGAAAAGAGGGATGGAACACATCTTTATAAATTGGCCACGTAATGTATGCATGTACTGTTAGAGTTTGATTTAATTATTGTCTTCAAATTAAATTTTACAGCTAGAAAAAATAAAAGCTCATTAGCAGTTATGTCAGAATTAGGTGGAAAAAGATTCTAATACTTTACAGAAATCCTTAGAGTCTTTTCTAATAACATACTATGATATGCTTCGTTTCTTTCTTTCCAAGCTTCATGCTGATGTGCCACCATGTCTCCACTTCCTCTCCTTCCTACCCAGTTTTATAAACTTCATCTTGAAAAATGGCAGCTTTAGTTTACTTGTCTTTTTAATAGATATCTTTAAGTAAAGTCATCAAGTTTGATAGGTTGATAATGTCTTTCTGTCTCCATAAGAAATAGTAAGGCTTGGTATTGGTTCTAAAGTCAGGTCTTCTGCGATTCATTCGTTTTTATTCCTTACGTTCTTTTCCTAGTTGGAATTTTTCTACATTCATGTGATTTTAGATCACTGCTCCTCAAAAAGAATAGTCCAAAGACGAGCAGCTTCAGGATTAACTTGATAATTCCAGACCTACTGCATCAGAACTATTTTTATAAAATCTCCAGATTTTTTTAATGTACATTAAAGTGGTGAAAGCTCTATTATAAGGGAAATAATAAAACTGACTCCTCTATTGGTACCAAGAACCTTCTATATTGTTTGTTAACTGAGCTTTCCTTTCTTGGCCATAAACATACATGTTATCAGGTGGAAAGGTAGAGAACATAGTTCAAGTGAGCAGGGATTCTCTCTCAAGCCAATACACTTTGCTGATAACAAAAGACCTTGCTTCTTAGAATCACTGAAGAGTTCTGTCAGATACTTCATGACTCTATACCAGGCTTGCCTCCACAGTGCTCTAGATGATTACCAGCTTCTATTACTCAGTGACATTTATTTAGAGTGTTATACAGAACACTGAAGTAGGCTTGTTGAGTGTATGTGTGATGAGAAGGGCCAGTAAAAGGAGGAAGACTGAAAAGCAGGGGGATTCTAAAATGAAATAGGGATAGAGAGATTGCTCAGTTTTTGAAGCACCTGCCATGCAAGCACAGGACTGGAGTTCAGGTTACCCAGAATTCACGTAAATGCCGGATGGGGTAGTGACTCACCCTGTAATTCCAGGTGGAGACATGGGATCCCCAAAACAAGCCAACTAGCCAGACCAACCTTGTTAACAAGCTCTGGGTTCAGTTGAGAGACTCTGCCTCAATGATTAACATGACAAGTGATGGAGGAAGTCTCAACATCAACCTCAGGCCTCCACATGCATGAGCATACACATGTATGCACTTGTGTGCCCACACACATATATGCATACATACCACACAGGCATACACATGAAAAAGAATAATAATAAAATAAAGGAAGTGTTTCCACTTCCTCTCCCTGTTTCCAAGGAGCTCATAATCTAGCTGAAGAGGTCAAATACATATACATTTATGGAATTATTTAAGGAACTTTGCAGAGCATAAGGATAGTAAATATGAGTCAATTTATAAACTTCCCTCCTAAGTATTATGAGAATTCCAAATTCATTCCTTTATTCTTTACCAAGCATTTACTGAGTGTCAACAGTGAGCTAGCTGCTGGACAGACACTCTGCTAGACAGAATGACATAAGACAAATTATGCAGAATTAAGAATAATCTTAGCATTCTGATGATAGGAGTATTGATTTAGATTTTGAAGAAAGTATGCATAGACTAGCAGAAAATATATAAAATAGCAAATTTAGAACTTTGTGTTAGAAAATTTTTAGCTATTCATTCATGTACATATCTTTCTAAAGAGTTTATAGGAACTACACATGCACTTTTTGAATACTTCACATGTTGAACATTTTTAGCTACTGTAACGTAAAAGAGAGTAGGGACTGAAGATATATCTCAGTGGTTAGGAGCACTGGCTGCTCTTGCAGAGGAGCCAGGTTAGGTTCCCAGCACCCACATAGCAGCTAACAACTATCTGTAACTCCAGTTCCAGGGGATGTGATGCCCTCTTCTGACCTCCATGGGCATTGCACAGCACAGGTGTACTTAGATATGTGCAGGCAATACACTCATATACATAAAAAATAAAAATAATGAATAAAATAGTTTTTAAAGGCTAGAAATTACTCTTGGACAAGTAAGCAAAAAACAAAATTATTTGGAAGCTGTACTTGAGTTATTTCAGACTATACTGGAGAAATAGATGACTTGACCATAGGAGGGTTGATTTTTGAGATAAGAGATTTCACCATGTTACCCAGGCTTGTCTTGAATTGTGAAACTCAGATGGTCTTTCCACTTAAGCCTTTAACTAGGATTAAAGTCATAGGCCCCTGCACATGACCTATGATAATATTTTCTCTGCTTGTGCATTAGGAAAAAAGATTACAAGTTGATAGTATAGCCCTACCTCCATTTTTGGATCCAGAGTTTTAAAATGCTTGACAGGAGAGGACTTAACATGTATGGAAGAATACATGAGGTCTGCTGGGGAGGCTGGGGGACATGGATGGGGTGGGGTCTGAATTTGATTAAGAACTATTGTATTAATTGCACAAAAGCTCAATTATAAAAAACACTGGTTGTTCTTGCAGAAGACCTGGGTTCGAATCCCAGCACCCACATGGCAGCTAACAACTGTCCATAACTCCAGTCCCAGGGGATCCGACAGCTTCTTCT
>NW_008355157.1:2718735-2727573 GCF_000622305.1 Nannospalax galili
TCAGTGGCTAAGAGCACTGGCTGTTCTTGCAAAGGTCCCAGGTTTGGTTTCCAGCACCCACATGGCAGCTAACAACTGTACTTAACTCCAGTTCCAGGGGATCTGACAGCTTCTTCTGATCTCCACGGGCATTGCACAACATGGATGCACTTACCTACATACAGACAATACATGCATACACATAAAATTAAAATTAAAATTTTTAATTTTTTAAAAACGTGAAACAGTCCGACACAACATTAGAATGGAAATAGTGTCATTTTACTCTCCATATTGTCCTTGGTCCTTAGAATGACACTTAGGGAATAGAAGACACTCAGAAATTTACTTAAAGAGTCAAAGGAACAAATAGCTTTCAAAGGTATTTTTATAAAGTATGATTATCTTCATTTTTATTAACGAGGTTAGAGAGGTTCAATAATTTTGATGAAATTCCTGAACCTCATAATAGGAAGAATTATGATTCAGATTCAGTTTTATTCTACTTTAAATCATACTAATTTTCTCTTGTGCAATTGGTTAAAAAAATCCATATTGCTATAGGAGGTGCCAGGTTAATAATTATTTCTCCATTAGAGAAATAATTTAAAAATAAGCTTGTTTATATTTAAGATGCAGTTACCATGGATCTATAAAATATAATGAATGCCTAAACTTTTATATTAAAAAATCATTTGCTTTAAAATACTGCAAAAGTACGTGGGGAGCTATATTAAACAGCATTAGTAACTGTCTTTTTTTTTAATTGTTAAAAGGTTTTTTAAGTGAGACTGTGAAAGTAACATAATAAAACAGCATTTCAGGAAAACTTCTAGTTTTTGCAGGTGAACACTGAAAATATCATAGATTTCAAAAAAGTACAAGAAATTATTCACTGAGGTAATATTTATAAAGGACAAGATACAACATGAGGTAGTAGAAAGAAGCCAGTGTTAACTTTTGTCCCTCTCTCCATCAGGTTAGCAAAAGTCACCTGTTTAAAAGTGACTCATTATGAACACTATGTTATTTCAACATTTAGAAAATATCTTCCTTGTACTTAAATAAAGAAACACACAGACATGGTAGTACATGACTCTAGTCCCAGCACTCTGAAGGTAGAGACAGGATTGCAAGTTCAAAGACTGCCAGGCTACGTAATGAGTTCCAGGCCACTCTGTGCTAGGAAGTGAAAGCCTATCAAGACAAAAGAAAGGAAGGGAGGGGAGGGGAGGGGAGAGGAAGAGGAAGAAAATTAGTTCAAATGTCCTCTTTAAAATGCAGTGTTATTTATTTATTACTTATTACAAATATTCTTATGTAAGGTATTAACTTTTCTATTCAGAGGCCTTAAAACCCTTGCTACACAGATGAATGGAGGTCATAATCATAAAATTCAGTAGGTAGGCATTGCCTTGACAGTAGTATTAATCTGAAAGTCATATAATATATGAAAAAAAAAAACACTTAAATCTTCAGGAATCTTTTTTGTCTACCCATTACTTTACTGTATGTAGCAAGTGTTAGGGAAAGAATAGGTAAGATTGAACAAGAAAATTTTGTTACCCCAATTCTGGAATTGTTTTTTCCACTTTAAAAATAAATAGTTTGGAGGGATGGAGAGATGGCTCAGCAGTTAAAAGCACTGGCTGCTCTTGCAGGGGACCCAGATTCAGTTCCCAGCACCCACATGGCGCTAACAACCACATGTAACTCCAGTTCCAGGGGATCCAGTACCCTCTCTTCCTACCTCCATGGGACATTGCGTGGCACAGGTGCACTTACATACATGCAGGTAATACACACATACACATAAAATAAAGATAATAAATAAAATAATTAATTAATAAATAAATAGTTTTAAGAGCTGGAAAGATGGCTCAGTGAGTAAAACTGCTTACCAAGCAAGCATGAGGACCTGAGCTCAAATCCCCAGAAACCTCATAATAATTGAACATATAGCATGAGTGTTTGTAATTCCAGGGCTTCTATGGGGAAATGGGAGGTGGAGGCAGAAAAATCCCCAGAAGCTCATGGGCCTGCTAGTCCATCATGCGCAGCAGGAAAGCAGCAGACAGACCCTGTCTTAAACAAGGTAGGAGGCAAGACTGTTCTCTGATGTACACACGTGCAGCATGGCACATGTGTGCCCACACTCACACACTCAAAAGAAATTCTTTAATGGCTTTGCCTGACATAGTGGTGGATATTTGTAACCCAGGACTTGGAAGGCAGAGGGAGGAGAACCGCCTCAAGGTCAGGCCCAGTCTGGTCTACAAAGCAGGTCCCAGGCCAGTCAGGGCTACACAGTGAGATCCTGTCTCAAACAATTTAATAAATACATACTCTCCTCTCTCAGAAATAAAAATAAGTGGCTGGAAAGATGGCTCAATGGTTAAGAGCATTGACTGCTCTTACAGAGGACTGGGTTCAATTCCCAGCACCCGCATAGCAGCTAACAACCATCCATAATTCCAATTCCAGGGGATCCAATACCTTCTTCTGACTTCTGCAAGCATTGCAAAGCACAGGTGTGCTTACACACATGCAGGCAATACACTCATACACATAAAAATAAAAATTAAAGCATTAAAAAAGGATTCTTTAAAAAAATAAATAAGTAGCCAAGACTGGGGCTGTAACTCAGTGGTAGAGCACTTGCCCAGCATGACAAGTACCTGGTTCCAGCCCTGTGAAAATAAATGAGTAAATAAATAAATACCAGTGGAAAATATGACATAGTACTGCCTATTTATTCCAGTTAATATTTCCCAATCCATTGATTTTTTTAATAAATAAGAAAATGTTAGGAAGTCATTAACATTGCTGCAGAAAATTGGACAAGTCTAGATATGCAAAGTTAATATGTCTATGAATGTGCACACATTATTGCAAATACATGCACAGAAAAGCATATGACATAACAGGAAGACCATCTCCAGTGATTTCAAGAAGGGGCACAGTAAGCCAGGCATGCTAGCACACACCTTTAATTCCAGCAGTTGGGAGGCAGAGACAGATGGATCTCTGTGAGATGGAAGTCAGCCTGGTCTACATAGCAAGTTCCAGGCCAGCTAGGGCTACATAGTGAGACGCTGTTCCACAAAAAGCCATAAAAGAGCACAAATAGATCCACTTCTGCTGATGCTTGGGATTTATGGATACCAAAAATCAGACCAGTAGTAAAAAGATCATTGATCTCATCTTGGAAATCAGAAGTACACTTCACTTTCCTGAATACTTATCATGTAATTTGAATGAAGTCTTAGAATCTCAATACTGAGTTCTTGTCCCTTTAAGTCCATACTGATGTTTATTCTTGGCTCTGTTCCATCTCACAGCTGCTGATGGCCCAGGAGATCGTTTCATCATTGGGGAGTCCCAAGCTGGTGAACAGGTGAGATTAATAGGCCTGAAATGCACTGAAGATTTCAACTTCAGAATCTGGGCATCTAATGCTAAGCTTTTCCTATCCTATGTGAAAGTCTTAGAGAAGGATTAGGCAGAAGACTGTCAAAGAGATAAAAGAATGGTTCTTAGCAGAAATTCCCCCCTCCAAAAAAAATTACATAAAGAGCCTAGACTTACTAATATTTGTGTAATGCTGTTGATATATCCCTTGTAGACATGCCTCATAGACATTTTCCAGTCTTATAATTGAGTGGGGTTTTTTTTCTTCCTACAAATAATTATTTTTCTAGCTTGAACTGCATGTATCTTTCAGTGCTTGGATTTTTTAATAAGGAAGCTAGGGTCATTACCATGACATAATCGTTCTCCTACACATTACCTTAGCACCTGTGTATTATCAGTACTTATAAAAGTACATAATAAACCAAGGAAGCAAAGAAGACATGGGAATAGGTTTTACCAAAACTGCCACCTTTAAAAATCATTTATTGCTCTTTTATTTTCATGTATTGCTTACAATAAAAAACATGAAAGCTTGATTTTGCATATGTGTATATGTATGATGTGTGAATGTAGGTGTACACATTTCATGGCACATATGTGAGTCAGAAGACAGCCTCAGGTGTCAGTCTTCACCACCCACATTGCTTAAAACAAGGGCCTCTTTGTTATTTACTACTGTATGTGCAAGGCCAGCCAGCCTTAGAACTTCTGAGGATCCTGTTTCTGCCTCCCATCTCACCATAGGAGCACTGAGATTATGTACA
Source organism: Nannospalax galili (assembly GCF_000622305.1). Lineage (NCBI taxonomy): Eukaryota > Metazoa > Chordata > Mammalia > Rodentia > Spalacidae > Nannospalax > Nannospalax galili. The sequence continues at coordinate 2,722,893 of NW_008355157.1, forward strand.
CATACTACTGTGCTTGTAGTTACATGGGTTCTGTAGTTACATGGGGATTTGAATACAGGTCCTCATACTTGATTATTGAGCACGTTACCCAATAAGCATCTCCTTAACTCTTGATTCTTTTTTACTTTATTTGACTGTTTAACACTATTTCTATCATCAGTGGTCATGGAAACTATCCATTTTTATAACAAGGCCACAAAATAACAAGTATTCAAGTACTCTCTGATCTTTGAATCTACCCAGCATCTTTTATATCAATCACATTAACATGTGTACCAGGTGATAGATTCTGGGATATAAATTATATTAAGACTAATTTCTTCTCTTATGGAGTTTTGTAGAGGAAACAGTATAAACAACTGCATATCATACCATATATTAGATGTTAAGCTAATGGTATCCATCAAATGCTATGGAGCACAAAAGAGAAGTTAAACATTTCAGCCTGAGAGGTTTAGGGGACTAACATTGGAACTGGGACTTGGAGAGAGCTGCAAAGGCAGAAAAGGGAATAGTTCATCTAGGTAGAAAACAGTATAAGTCAAAAACCCAAAAGTGCCCAGCATAGTGGTTTATGCCTATAATCCCAGCACTCTGGAAACAGAATCAGGATTGCTACAAGCTCAAGGCCAACCTGGGCTACATCACAAGTTCCAGGCCAGCCAGAACTACATATATAGTGAAACCCTGCCTTAAAACAACAAAAAAGGCAATGGATGGGCATCTAGGTTGTTTCCATTTCCTAGATATTGTGAATCGGGCAGCATTGAGCATGGATGAATACTTATCTCTGTAGTAGGATATAGAGTCCTTTGGCTACATGTCCAAGAGTGGTATGACTGGATCATATGGGAGATCTATTCTTAGCTTTTTGAGGAAGCTCCACACTGATTTGCATAATAGCTGCATCAGTTTACATTCCCACAAACAGTAAATAAGTGTTCCCTTTCCCTCACATCCTTGCCAGTATTTGTCATTCTGTGTTTTGTGGATCTTAGTCACTCTGACCAGGGTAAATTCCAAAGTAGTTTGAATTTGTATTTCCCTGATGGCTAAAGATGTTGAACATAGGGCCCCTTTCTGCTGGCACCTACCACACGATTGGCTGCAACAAGGTGAAGCTTGGTATGTCTTTCCCAGACACCAGCTTTCAGAAACTCATTGAAGTGGACAATGAATGCAAACTTTATACTTTCTATGAGAAGTGCATGGCCACAGAAGTTGCTGCTGATGCCCTGGGTGAATAGTGGAAGGGTAATGTGGTCAGAATCAGTGGTAGAAACAACAAACAAGGCTTTCCCATGAAACAGAGTGTCTTGACCCATGGCAGAGTGTGCCTGCTGCTGAGAAAGGGACATTCTTGTTTTAGACAGAGGAGGACTGGAAAGAGAAAGTGCAAGTCTGTTCATGGGTACCAATCTGAGTGTTCTCAACTTGGTTATTGTAAAAAATGGAGAGTAGGCTATTCCTGGACTGACAGATATTACTGTACCACAGCAGTTGGGGCCCAAAAGAGCTAACAAAATGCACAAACTTTTCAATCTCTCTAAAGAAAATGATGTTTGCCAATATGTTGTCAGAAAGGTCTTGAACAAAGAAGGTAAGAAGCCCAGGAATAAAGCACCCAAGATTCAGTGTCTTGCTACACCATGTGTCCTACAACACAACCATCATATTGCTCTGAAAAAACAATGCATCAAGAAAAATAAAGAGTAGGCTGCAGAATATGTTGAATTGTTGGCCAAGAGAATGAAGGAAGTCAAAAAGAACACAGAACAGATTGCAGGCTATCCTCACTGAGAGCTTCTACTACCAAATCTGAGTCTAGTCAAAAATAATCTTTAAAAGTAACAAATAAATATAATCAAACCTTGAAAAAAAAAAAAGATGTTGAGCTGGGCCTGGTGTCTTAGACCTGTTATCCCAGCACTTGGGAGGCAGAGGCAGGCAAATCTCTGTGAGTTCAAGTCCAGTCTGGTCTCCATAGTGAGTTCCAGGCCAGCTGGGGCTACAGGGAGACCTTGTCTCAAAAAGACCAAAAAAAAAAGTGAACATTTTTTAATATCTCTCAGCCAGTTGTATTTCATCATGTGAGAACTCTGTTTAGCTTCTTGTCCCAATTTTAATTCCTCCCAAGGCTCTATGGAAGAGAAGGTGGGAAGATTGTAAGAGCCAGAAGTGGTAGATGAATACAAGGAAACTGTTGTCTGGACACCACAGGATAGTTGCACATATGAATCTACAGCACTTATGACAGCATGCATAAGACCTATGCAATCCCAAGCCAGACAGGGGCCCAGCATAGGTGGAGGATGTGGACAGAAAGTCCCAGCCCTGACCAAGGACCTATTAGCATTTGATGGATGATGAGTCAGTTTTCTGTACTGATGTGAAGCCTAGTTGATTGACCAGACTTCATGGGATAGAACCACACCTAAGAACACTTAGGAAACACAAATTAGACTCAACAGTCCTTTAAGAAAAACATAAAAACAAATAGTAATAGATGACAAGAGTTGAGGGGAGGTAGAAAGGTGGGAGTGGAGAGGGTGGAAGCGGTCTGAATATGATTAACCTCCCATGCTCATGGATTAGAAGAATTAATATTGTGAAAATGACCATCCTATCAAAAGCCATTTATAGATTCAATGCAATACCAATCAAAATCCCCATGACATTTTTCACAGAATTGGAAAAAACCATCCTAAGATTCATATGGAAGCACAAAAGACCTCAGATAGCCAAAGCAACCCTGAGCACTAAGAGCAATACTGGTGAGATTACTACTCCAGATTTTTAACTATATTACAGAGCTATAGTCATAAAAACAACATGGTATATGCACAAAAATAGACCCATAGATCAATGGAACAAAATTTAAGACCCAAATATGAGTACATGCAATTTCAGCCACCTGATATTTAACAAAGGGGCCAAGAACATCCACTGGAAGAAAGACAGCATTTTCAGCAAATGGTGCTGGCAAAACTAGGTCTCCACCTATAGAAGAATGAAACTAAACCCCTATCTTTAACCTTGCACAAAAGTCAACTCCAAATGGATCAAAGACCTCAATGTGAAGCCTGAAACTCTGAAACTGTTAGAAGAAAACATTGGCAATAACCTACAAGATAAAGGTGTGGGAAAGAATTTTCTAAACCAGACATTAATTGCTCAGGAAATAAGGTCAAGAATCAACAAATGGAACCTCATTAAACTAAAAAGCTTCTGTACATCAAAAAAAGCAACCAAGGAAGTTAAGAGAAAAACCCACAGAGTGGGAGAAAATCTTCACCAGCAATAAATCTGACAGAGGTTTAACATCCAGAATATATAAAGAACTCAAAAAAGCAAGAATCAAGAAAGAAAGTAACCCAATTAAAAGATGGGCTAAGGAGCTGAATGGGGTGTTCTCAAAAGAAGAAATAAAGCTGGCTAAGAAGCATTTTAAAAGGTGTTCAACATCATTAGTAATTAGGGAAATGCAAATGAAAACCACTTTAAGATTTCATCTTACCCCAGTCAGACTGTGAAGATCAAGAGAACAAATGACACCAAATGTTGGAGAGGATGTGAGGAAAGGGGAACACTCATCCACTGCTGGTGGGGCTGCAAACTTGTTCAACCCCTAGGGAAAGCAGTGTGGAGAACTCTTAAAAAACTACAAATGAACCTACCATTTGACCCGGTTATACCACTCCTTGGCATATCCCCAAAGAACTTATCCTATTGCAGAGACACTTATACATCCATGTGTGTTGCTGCTCTTTTCACAATAGCTAAGAGATGGAAGCAACCTAAGTGTCCCTCGGTTGATGAGTGGATAATGAAAATGTGGTTCATATATACGATGGAGTTTTACTCAGCAGTAAAGAAAGATGAAATCATGAAATTTGCAGATAAATGGATGGAACTAGAAACTGTTATACTAAGTGAAGTAACACAGATTCAGAAAAACAAACAACATATGTTCTCCCTCATATGTGGATCCTAGCACCAAATCCTTATAAGTGAATATGTATCCAGACATAATTACAGGAACCAGGATAATGAAAAGAAATGAGGGGGGTAAAGGAAAAGAAAGAACCTGAGAGAGAAGAACAGTAGGAAACAGGTGTTACTAAGGGAGATATAGGTTAAAATGGGGTTATTTAAATGGGAGGGGGAGGGAGGTTATACAAGGAACCTTGGAGATAAAGAGAAAGAAGGAGCTCAAGAGAGGTGGGACCATAGGAGAAGGATATTATCAAGGGAGAAATGGGAAAAATGGGGGCACTTTAAATGGGGAAACCATGGTGGAAGGGTTAGACAGAGATAAATGATGCCTAGCTAGTTTAAAAAAAAAAAAACAGAGGGTACCATATTACTTCAACAACCTACTGAGAAATTATAGATACAACTAGTTCAAGGAACAAAATAAATGTCTAGTCAAGGTTTATCTGAGAACATTTGGTTTTTCCCCAAGTTTTATCTACATAGCACATGGTAATCAAAAGTACCAGACTGGTGAAACCAACCCTATTGGATGTTTAATAGCCATACTTTGAGGCCTATACTAATCTGGTCAGAGGGATTTAAAGGACAGTTTTTGCTCCTTGCCATCCAAGATGGATTAAGTTCCAGGGGACTATGGAGCAGCTCTCAAAATGTCTTGTAACTGTGGTGAGTCACCTGTCCTCTT
>NW_008355157.1:2727635-2746646 GCF_000622305.1 Nannospalax galili
GAGTGTCAACACAGAGAAAACATTTCCTCCATGCTTCCAAGTGAAGCCAGCCACAGTTGAGCAGGACCTTTGATTTATCTTCACATAGATGGAACTGGTAAAAGAAAGGAGCCAAGGGCTCCTTCCAAGGCCATGTGACCCCTGAGGAACAAATCCTGATTAAAATACATTTTATGAAATTCTCAAATTAAAAACCCAGATATTTAAAGAAAAATTACATGGACCAGGCATGGTGACTCACACCTTTAATCCCAGCACTCAGTAGGCAGATCTCTGAGATCAAGGTCAGCCTGGTCTACATAGTGAGTTCCAGATCAGCTGGGACTACAGGGAGACCCTATCTCAAAAAAAGTAAAGAAAAGAATAAGAGAAATTACATGGTATTCCATGACTGAGGAAAATAATTTGTGTTAGTCACGGTGTACAGATTAAGGGACTCTGGGCCTCTTAAACCTCATTTATTTGTAGTTACTTCTGACTACACTAGAGTACTAGGAGCATAAGAACTTTGAAACAAATATTCCTAAATTCTTATCAAAGTTTGGAGGGAAAAGGATCAAACTCTACCAGGTAAATAGGTTTTTCTTCAGATTACCTGTAATATACTTTATAACTTGTATCACACATACTTAATAGCAATTTCAGAGATCTTACAAGAATCAGATTGTTAATTCACTGAAAGTACTTACATTTGAGCATCCAGATGCCATTGTATAGACAGGCCCTGATTTATAGTATCATTTATTGATGCTTTAAAATACTTGACCTTAAGCTGGGTGTGGTGGCGCACTCCCAGCACTATGTGCCAGCCTGGTCTACATAGTGAGTTCCAGGCCAGCTGGGGCTACAGGGAGATTCTGTCTCAAAAATAAAATAATAAAATAAAATAAAACGACCTTAACTCACTAATAGTTTGGTCCCCATAATTAGTACTGAATGCTTTCGAAGAAAATATTATGTAATTATAAAGTATTGTCATTAGCTGTTCAAAAAATTAAACTCACTACATCCATTAAGAAAAAGTCAAGATTTGATCTGTTTTCATTATATGTGAAGTTTATAAAGAATCTCAATATAAATAGAAAATAACTGCCAACATTAGCAATCTAAACGAATTATGTTTCATATTGTAAGAATGTAATTTTGTAATGAGTCCTTCACTTGTAGTTTGTATTGTCTAAGTTATATATGTTTATATATGTCCAATAATATCTTTTGACATTGGGATTAATATATGAGCTTGTAGGAATCCTTTGACTACCGTTTAGATCTTATCATCTTAGAAAGTAGCCAAACTTTTGCCAGGACTGGTGGCACACCCCTACAATCTCAGCACTCAGCAAGACTGCACAGGTGGATTGTGAGATCTAGGCCAGCCTGGACTACATAGCAAGATCCTAGCTCAAAAAAAGTAAGAAAATTTTATGTAATACTCACATTTTTAAAACATATCTTAATAGAAAATTAGAGTCAAGATGGCTCGGCTGGTAAAGGCATTTGCTGTGCAAGCATGACAAATTAAATTTGAGCTCCAGAATCCACAGTGAAAGAGAGAACTGATTCCTGAAAGTTGTCCTTTGACCTCCACATGCACACTGTGGCACACACATTCCCTCATTTATACACACATACCCCATACACACACAATAATATAAAGAGAGAAAATTAAAGATCCAACCACAATAGAACTTAAGTTTACTGAGCATAGTACATAGAACCTGACTAACCCGAGGCTAACATAGTTCAGCTTTAGACGCAATAGCCCAGAAATATACTTTAGGACTCACTGTCTTACCTTAGCCACAAATGGACTTTTCAGCAAAGAAGAGTCTCTCTAGACATATTTTTAAAATCAGTGTTCTACAGGCTCAGAAGATAGTTTTGTCATTAACCTCTCTTCTAAAAAACATACTTATTATATGAAAATGTTAAGTGGTTTTTCATTAAAAAAATGAAAATGCTATGAATGATCAGGCATAGTGAGCACATTCTGAGATGTCCCAGATAACAAGTGGCATCTGAAGTTGGAAACCATAACCTAACTCTTCACTTCATATCCCACACATTATTTTGGTAGAGATTTACATTAATTTATAGCAAATCTGAATAAGCCTAAATTAGCTTTTATTCAAATAACAGTATAAGAGGACTTATGGCACATACCTCAGTGCCACATCTTATCATAAGTATCTCTTTCTCCAAGGACTGTAGGAGAAAGACAGAACACACAAGAAGCAATGTATACTTCCTGACATTCTTATGATAATAAGATGAGATAATGCACATTCATTCATCTGTTGTGGAAATACTTATTGACTACCAACTGTGAGTCAGCTGCTTTCTAGACCAGAATAATAGAGCAATATATTTGGTAAAGGAGAGGTTGAAAAAGTTTAATAAAAGATTGTTTCCAAGATATGGACGGGGTTGAAGGGTACCACAAAAGACTGTAAAGCACTACAGTGACATTCCATTACCACCTCTAGGTCTAAAGGAGAAAAGGGAGACAATGGGATCTAAATGTCTGGAGGGTCATAACTATGGGGCAGTACCCAAAAGGAGCTGTGACCCTCTGTGAGTGAAGATGCTCTAACTACCACCAAATGGCAACAGAACAAGAGCAAAGGAAATGAAAACCCTCCTTCTCTCTCCCTCCTACTTTCTAATTTCTTGTGGGCCACTTCCCATAGCTAAACTTTAACTAGAGGCCAAAGTGATGGGAAACCAGTTAAAATAATCCATGGAGGTCAGCCTTTGTGACCAGACTGGATGTTATAAGATGATGGTGTGATCTGAAGAGGCAAAAAAGTAAATAAATTTCTGCCTTTGTAGAACTCACGTTCTAGAATAGATAATTCATTTAATATTATATCTAGTATAGACTGTGCATTCAATAATTATTAGTTATTTCATAGTCATTTTGTATCAGTAAGATTATGGAACAATTTTTTAACTTTAAATATGTGTGTGTGTGTGTGTGTGTGTGTGTGTGTGTGTCCATGGAGGCCAGAAGGGGATGTCAGATCCCCTGGAGCTGGAGTTATAAACAGTGGTGAGCCACTGGGGTGCTGAAAATCAAACTGCAAGAGCAGTACATGCTCTTAACTATTGAACCATCTTTCTAGTCCCAAGATACACCTTGAATTCAAGTTCTTGGCTTTGGTTGATTGTTTTAGATTGTTGCTGGCTATTACCCCACTCACACATACACACACACACACACACACACACACACACACACACACGCATCCTTTTCCAACATCATGGCATTTTTAGCTACATATAGGACTTCTTAGAAGGAGAGCTTATTTGCTGGTCTCTCTTGCAGACAGATGTAGCAATGTGATTAAATTATGAGTTGTGAATGTAAATGGTGTTCACAACTTCTGGGTCATGCTTTTACAAGAAATGAGTAGTAGTCACCTTCCTGATGACTGATATGTGATACATGCAGTGCTAAGCTATTTTGGATAACAGTCCAGGGATGGTGGAGTAAGAAGACAGAGAGAGGCCAACCTCACTTTATGCTGCTGTATTAGTATGTCCTTGCTATGTAATAAGCAGAAGTCCCAGTGCCATACTACCATTTAACATGATGGCTTTTTAAAACTTAAAGTCTTATTTTTACTTCTTTATTTCCAGTAGTTCATTTTCCATTAACCATTGCCTAAGATTTATGAATTATGATTATGTATGTGTTAAAAAGCACATGACACTAAATGTGCCATTTAAACATTTTTAAGTATACAGTTCAGGAGTAGTCAGTATATTCACATTGTAATGACTTAATGTTTTAAATACAAAGTTAGACACCTTTGAAAATTTATCTTTTACATGGGAATTAGTATTGTTCCAAGATTTATTTTAGGGAGAATTTGAGGCATTCTTTTTTCCAACTCTGACCTAAACCATGGCCCCTGGCAAGTGATTCTCTTGAAGCCTGATCAAACCTATTACATGAATCATGCAGACATGTTTCTTTTCATTTAGAAGACGTTCCAAGGCAAGTCCTATCTCATACACCATCTATACAAGAGATAAGCTAATAGGACCACCGCAGTGTTCCTCTGACCTCCACATACCACAGTGCATGGAAATACACAAAATAAATACATTTAATTTTTTTAATATTTTTAATTTAAATTTTTATTGAGCTTTTGTAATTTCATACAACAATTCTTAATCAAATTTAGGCCCCCTCCCCCATCCATACTTTCCCCACCCCTCCACCAGACCTCATGTATTCCGCCATCCATGTTAAGTACTATCCAGTCAAACATTTATACCCAGATGTCCTTCAGTGTAAATTTGTCCACTGGAGTCTAGTCAGCCTGTCTAGAGATCATATGTAAGGCGTAATCACCCTCACCCAACAGCAAATCACACTTGTTTAACTGAGTTGGCATGGGTCCTGTTAAAAAGATTTTTAAGGAACCTAGAAATAAAAATTTCATTTTGAATTTCAAAACAAATGTTTAATCTAAATCATTACAAACACTAAAACATTTTTGAATCATTTAAGTCTACATCTTAATAAGGGAGATAAGTGAGCTGTTAAGTTTTAGGAAGATTTTCAAGGGCAATAATAATTTCTGTCTCATCTTCATTTAATTTAAAAGTTTGGTTAATAAAGTAATACACTTGTCAAACATCAGAACTTCAGTAAATTAACAAAATAATGGGTTTTTGTATCTGTCATTCACAATATCCTATGACCTAGAATTTTTCTAACATTCTCAAATCACTTTACATTGAGAAAATTCACGTTCTTTGAATGAGAAGCAATAGTGGCAAATGAAGGTGGCAGTTCTTCCAAACAGGACACCAAGAAAGTCCCTTAACGTACAAAGAAAGTCAACTTAAATCAAGTTGCAGACTCTTTGGCATGAACGTACCTGTTTGTGGGTAGCTTCTATTGCACTGGCTCCAAATGAGTAAGACTGTAAGACTTTCACTGTTTGTTTCTAAAAAATGGTATATCCCCTGCAGATTTTTCTTTACAGTAGCAAAGTAACCAACTATCTTTCATGTTTGTACTTCCAGCCAACTCAGACAGTAATGCCAGGACAAGTGATGCGGGTTACAACAGGTGCTCCAATCCCCTGCGGTGCTGATGCAGTAGTGCAAGTGGAAGATACTGAACTTATCAGGGAATCAGATGATGTATGTCACCACCAGGTCCTTGGCAATATTGGAAGTCCTACTCAGTTTCTGTAATGTTTATAAGATTTAGGTTGAGGTGTTATTAGTTTGGTTTATTGGGATCTTAACATTGTATTATGTAAGTCTCCAGTTAAAAAATTAAGATTGAAAATCTTTTGACATAGAAAGGACTTTTATGCTGGTGTTATAGTAGAATTTGAGCTGTTTTTAGTGTGAGAAATTTCACATGCAAACAAATTTCTTCACAATAGGACAGTAATTTAAAGTTGACATGTCTTCTAGCTGAGAAAATTGTCATTGAGAATAGCTTAATAGAAAAGAGACATTAGCAAAGAACATTTGGACAAGTTCTTGATTATTACAGTAAGCCAAGCATTTGAATAAATGACCTTTTTGCCTCTGGTTTTTTGTTCAGAGAAAAGGTGTACTATCAAATGACAGCCTGGAAATGCTGCATTTATGTCAGCTGCCTCTGCATCGTCTCACAAAAAAGACACTAAGACTTTGGGGAGGTCTGTGTAGGCCATTTTCTCAATGAAACTAATAGCAATTATCAAAATCAGTCTGTTAGCCACAAATAAAACTAAGAAAGTTACTACTGAGAAGTTTTGTTGACTGGCAGTCATACTTGTTTTGTGAAGTTTAAGGAACCTTATATTTTGACACAGAGCTTTAAGTACTATATGTTCTTGAAGACAAAGTAGATAAAATCTGACCATGTTAAGAGATGACCAACTCCCTTGGTCTGGAGATTTTCTTTTTAATTACCTTCCCTCATACAGAGTTTATAAAATCCAACTCCTGGCTTACAGATTACATTTCCTGCTCAAAAAATGTACAAACAGAAATTTATTGGTATCAGGTAAGTCAGTAGAGCATTGAAATCCAGAACACGTGCATCCTTAGACTTCCAAATGACAGGACAAAATATACACAGACCATAAATGCAAAATTGATGATTACTGTAAGTTTACAGTACTACTGCTGCACCATAAGTCCTTCACTGAAATTTCTACATGTATTTGGGAATCTTAACGTGATATTGTGATTCATGGCAACAGAAAGATAGGCTGCTTGTATGTACCTTCATTTTATCTATTAAGATAGGTTTATTATATATGTATGTATGTATGTATATATGTATGTTATGTATGTGTATATATGTGTATATTATATATGTGTGTGTATATATAATATTTGAGAATGAAATATACAATATAATATTCAATAGTTGAACTCATATATTTTAAAACCATGAAAATTAGAGAGAATATGTAGTTACTTGTTGGCAACAAATCTCCTAAGTTTTCAGGTGCACTCTTTAAAAATTCATAGTATTTTTAAAATATTTTATTTTTTATTCCATATGTATGAATGTGTTGCATGCATACTTACCTGTGTATAAGTGCACCCATATTGTACAATGTCCACAGAGGTAGAAGAGACTTTAGAATCCCCTGGAACTGGAGTTACAGACGGTTTTTAACTACCATGTGGGTGCTGGGAATCGAACCCAGGTCCTCTGATCTTAACCACTGAGCAATCTCTCCAGCCCCAGAAATTCACAGTATTTTTGAAGAGTTAGCAAATGGTTTTCTGTTTCTGTGTATTTATAGACATCTTGGGCCCTATCTGATGGTATAGAAGTATCTGAGAAGCTCATTTCTCTAGATCAGAAATGCTATTAGATTGTATTATTTGAAATGTTATGACCTGCTCTAATTATAGGGTACTGAAGAACTTGAAGTGCGAATTCTGGTGCAGGCTCGACCAGGCCAAGATATCAGGTAAGTTCAGAACATGTAGAATTTATAGCCTACTTGAGTTTCTACATGATGACAAACTCAGGAGAGCATAACTATTACAGATCCATAGCTGTGTCAGTTAGCCATTTGTCCTCAAGCTTTAACAAAAAGAAAAGTGAGTTTTCTGAATTTTATATCCCATGTCTGCCTTGCCTTTTAAGGAAAAATGGTTAAGATTGGTGAAACTATCAAAATCAACATGAGAAGAAAGTAAAGTCATAGGCCCACATACCCACAGTTAATTCTACCTCTAGTATTCCAGAATTACCCACTCCCAACTTCTAGACTCCCCAGAAATTTGTATTAACACAGATGACCCCAAAATCAGGCATTTGTATAATTAGCTGATAGCACACCCTCCACAACTACCCTTAATAATGGGATAATTTGTTGTTCCTCACATACAAAGATGAGAATTCTCTCCTATAATAAATAGCATATATACTTTGAATTCTTGTTATAATGGAACTTCTTTACCTAGATTCCATGAATACTAACTTGTCCAACATCCCTTTGTAACAAAGTGATGCTTCTCCCATCTTTATAGCAGCAGTCTAAGTAGTCTAAGTAGAAATCACCTCTATAACTGTAACCTCATTATCATTACCTCCTTACCACAAAGCAAATTAATTATGGACCTCTGTTAATGCCACTAGATTTTCGTACAAACTGTTACCTTCTATCAGGGAAAGTTTGAAATTGCTAATTTTAACTGTAATAATAGAAAACATAAAGTAGCTTTCAAATGTGAAGTAACATATCTTGAGTGTCTTCCATAATATGATATAACTTTTTTATATTTTATTTATTATTTTTATTTTATGTGTATGAGCGTATTGCCTGCATGTATGTGAGTGCACCCATGTAGAGCAATGCCACGGAGGTCAGAAGAGGACTTCAGCTTCCCCTGGAACTGGAGTTAGGGACCGTTCATAGCCACCTTGTGGGTGCTGAGCTGGAACTCGAACCCAGTCAGTGCTCTTAACTGCTGAGCCATCTCTCCAACCCCCCCATAGAATGATATAACTTTTTGTGTGTGTGTCTCTTTTTTTTTTTTTTTTTTTTTTTTTTCTCTCAGAGTCTCCTTGTAGCCCCAGCTGTTCTGGAACTCACTATGTAGAACAGGCTGGCCTCGAACTCACAAAGATCCACCTGCCTCTGTCTCCCAAGTGCTGGGGTGATATAACTTTTAAAATTACAAAAACTTTGAGTTTTTAGAATCTCTTCATGATTTTGCTCCTGCCTCGTCTTTGACTTTTTTTCTGTCCTGGATTGTCTCCTTTCTCTGATCCTAAAGTTTTCCTCTGAGGTGAGAAAATGTTATTCTTAGTCATAGTGCTTACAGTTCTGCTTTGACTTTCAGACCCATCGGCCATGACATTAAAAGAGGGGAGTGTGTTTTGGCCAAAGGAACTCACATGGGCCCCTCAGAGATTGGTCTCCTGGCAACTGTAGGTGTCACAGAGGTTGAAGTTAATAAGTTTCCAGTGGTTGCCGTCATGTCAACAGGGAATGAGGTAAATAAATAAACAGACAAAATAAAGGGAAGAAGGGATGCTCTTACAAGATAAAATCATTTCTGTCATCTATTCTGGGTCATAAATGGGTCATTGTAGAATATGGTTCTTAACAATGGGACCAAATTTCCCCAACAAAAAAATAGTAAGTTGGCCTTGACATAGTTCAAGTACAGAAGGTAAGGAAAAACTAGAAACCACGAATTAAGAAATGGTCCCTTGCCTTTTTTGGAATCAAATATTACAACCAATGGCCTTTCTACCTACTCATTACACATAAACAGAGAATGTTAGCTACAAGTTGTAGGTACCAAACTGTGCAAACATAGTTATTTAGTCTATTAAGACAATGATTTGTGCATCTGTTGCTGAAATGATACACCACCCACTATGAGAAATGAGTGAAATAGATATCATGGCTAGCTGTCTTCTTGTTAAAGTTTCCTGTGCTTTTGAACCACCAGAGGGGTTTGAGATCCCTTTCTGGTTTTGTTGGGTTGGGTTGGCTTGGGTTGGTTGGTTTGTGTCTCAACTGATAGCATCCCTTGTGGCATGCTATTCAAAATGGATCTAAGTATCATTTCAGGCCTGGTTTAGAAAACAGACTTTCATCAGTCTCTTTTTCTGAGAATACTTGAAAAACTTCCTGACGCTGTTTTGTCTAGGTTGTATAAAATATCTAGGATCTCTATAGTTATATTAGAATATGAAAACATATATCTACTAGAAATTTAATTGAGGAATCAGAAACTACTGAGATATTTTTAAAGTTTTTAAACTATGCTATTAAAGAGTAACAGGATGTTTTTTCTGAAAGTAGCCCTTCATTAGCGTGAGTTTTAATTTCTTGAAATCCTTTAGGTTGTCTCTATGATCCTTATAACTCTTTTAGCTAGAGCAAAAGAAAAGAATAGGAGCTTTGGTTTTTGTACTGGAGAGATAACTAGTCACCCCCTAAAAACTATTGATTGACCTAAAACAAACATTCTTTTCATTTTGATCAAATAGTGATGATTTTAATGCCCCTGTAACTAACTGGCATTTTTAGCATCAGAAAAAAAATTACTACTAAATTTTAATAATCTCCAGATTGCTTCTTCCCCTACTCCTATTCAAAAGTAGCTGGTTTTATGACTATATTGTTCAACAAAGAGGTATCACTATGCCAGGCATTATACTGGAAATTGGTGATAAAATAGATAAAGTGTAGTATCTCTCCTGAAGATTTGAGATCATCAGATATTCAAAAAAAACTAACCAAAAAAATTAACTTCCATTAATTTATTTTCAGAGATACAAAAACATATTGCACTTACCTATTAATGAGATGTGGCTGTCATTTACCCAGGCTCCCATTACATGCTGGTTCTGATTTTCATTGAGATGTATGGCTGACATGCATTTCATTGAGATGTATGGCTGATGTCTACTTCTCTTTCTCTTAATTTTTTAAGTTAGCATACAAAGTGATGAGTTTCATTATGGCATTTTTATAATATGTCATTATGCATTTGTTCAAAAAATATATATTATCTCAAATTTTAGAATGCTTACTAAAAGGTTCTCTTTGGGCTAAAAAATATAGCTAAGTGGTAGAGCACTTGCCTTGCATGTATGAGGCCCTGGATTTGATCAGCAGCACTGGAAAAAATAATAAAACTGACAAGTTATGAGCAGTCAGGCCAGATAAGGTGATACATCCCTATGATCCCAGCACTTGGGAGGCAGAGGCAGAACTGCCACGAGTTTGAGGCAAGCCTGGTCTATGATGTATGTTCTAGGCTAGCCAGGGCTGCATAGAAAGAATCTCTCATTTTTATTACTTTTATTTATTTTTTATGTGTATGAGTGTATTGCCTGCATGTTTGTAAGTGTACCCATGTGGTACAATGCCCATGGAGGTCAGAAGAGGGTGTCAGATCTCCTGGAACTGAAGTTACAGACAGTTGTTAGCTACCATGTGGGTGCCCAGAATCAAACCTGAGTCTTCTGCAAGAGCAGCCAGTGCTCTTACCCACTGAACCAAATCTACAGACCCAGCAAGAACCTCTCTTAAAAAAAAAAAAAAAAAAAAAAAAAAAAAAAAAAGCCTTGAACCATTTTCTTAGAAAGATTGAACCAGAAACTTGGCAACGTCAGGCTGTCTTCTCAGTCCAACCAGTGCCCTTAGCAATCTATATACCACTCCATAACTACACTGTTTATTCTGCAACTGACAGCTCAAGTATAAGAGTATAGGACTCATACTAGGAGAGTGTGCGAGCCACCCTGACCTAGAAGCCTTGTGTCCTACATAGGAATCAATATATCTTATAATGATCTTGGGCAGCTTTCAAGATGCTCATAAAGTAAATATTCAGTACAAGTGTTACCACATGGGAGCCCAAAATTATGACTTCCTGCTAGGTACTAATAGTACCTTCCCATCCATGTGCATGATAGTAGATACCACTTTTTTCTGTGAAGAAAAAAATAATGTTGCCTAAACAGCAGGAATAAGACCAGTCTGAACTACATACAGAGTATGAGACCAGCCTGGGCAACATGAAACCTGTCTCAAAAACAAACAACAACAAAATAAATAATGTTGCCTACTAACAAGCTGACATTTTCATCTTTATCAGATACCCATAGGAAAAGAACTAGAGAATGCACTGTCTAGAAAATTTGAAAGCAATAATAAAACTGACTGTCAGTTTGCTTTTTATTATCACCACACACTGGCAATTTTAAACAGTGCCAGTGATGAACCACTCTTTTCCAGTGGGGAATATGTTCAGCATACAATATATACTTGTAAGAAATATTAAAAACTAAAAAGTATTCCTCTCTGCTGGGGTAGACCCTTCCTAACCCCCCACTCCACTTAGTATGCTACTTAGTTGGCAGTGTTCTGATACTGCAGATCAGCAACAAGCAAGAGAGATAAATTCCCTGTTCATATACAGTTTATAGTCTAACTGAGAAGCAGTCACTAAGCAAGTAGTGATTATGGTATAAACAGAAATAGAGAGGTAAAATGACAAAGAACAGCAGTAGAGGAGACACATGCCAAATGCTATCTTTTAGAACTTATCCAACACCAGCCCTATCCCCATATTGCAGTTAGAATAAAAACTTGGTATTGCAAGCTCTCTTGTCAGCTCTTATCTATATAGGGTTTTTTATTTTTTTTATGGAAAGTCTCATGTAGCTCAGGCTGGCCTAATTTACAGCCCACCTGCCTCACTCTCCTGAGTGCTGGGGTTTCATGCATGTGCCACACTATACCTCTGGTTAGGTTTTGCCATTTGATTGTGCCCACATGGTGTTAGAAGGTAGAAGAAAGCACATGCATTAGCAGAAGTATAAGCCCAACTCTTAAGTTTCATCACTCCCCCAACAGCCTTTGAGATGATGGCAGCTTCATCATCTCAAAGTGATGATAGTCATTGGTCTTCAGTAATGCAATTTTCTCCTTTGTTCCAACAACTTTTGCAGCACATTTATAACTAATTCCTTATATTTAAATTTATCTTCTCCAACCTTCTTACTGAAAACCTAGACGAGTTCTTACTTCCCTGTCTGGACCTGATTTATAGTCTCCTGTTACGGATAGGATAGGGTAATTAGGGCTTAATGCTAAAGTTTGGTATTGTGACTACAAACCATGTGAGGAAGGTTTATTCTACACAAATGGAAAATCCCTGCAAAAGGGTATACATATTTATCATGTCTGGGGACTAGAAAGGGTCATATGGTGGACAAGTAAGTAAGAAAAGATGAGGTTGGAGAAGTAATAGAACTTTCATTTTTATTCTCAATGGCTAGTTTGGGAGAATGGAAACAACATGGAACATAGGAGAACATAATATCTCTTAAATTGTTAAAAGTACTCTGACTTCTATATGGCATAGCATGTAGGAGGACTAGGAGAAAAGCTAGGAAGACTAGAAAACTATGAGATACCCTGATGAGAGATTTGCAGCAAAGTGGCACCAGTGAGATGGCACCATACCATCCACCAGATCCACCATATATTTTGAAGGTAAAACTTCTTGCTAGGTAATTAAAGTAGACTGAGAAAAATGTGGGGAGTCAAGTGCCAAAGTTTTGGCCTAAGCAAGTCTAAGGATAATTGTTTACCCAAGTAAGAATATTTATGATGATAAACATTATTAAAATTTCTAAGGTTGGGGCCTGGAGAGATGACTCAGCAGTTAAGAGCATGAGCTGCTCTTGTTGGGCTGCTCTTGTAGAGGACCCAGGTTCAGTTCCCAGCACCCACATGGCAACTACCAACCATCAGTAACTCCAGTTCCAGGGATCCACCCTTCATGGGCATTACATGACACAGGTACACTTACATCCATGCATGTACATTCATACACATAAAAATTTTTTTAATTCCTAAGGTCAAAATTGAAAGCACTGATATAAAACTAAAATCCAGTCCTTTGTTTAATTAAAATAATAAAATTCTCCTAAGGTGGAAAAATTGTATTTATTTTTATTATTTTTGAGTTTCTATGTCCACAAGAAACTTCTGTGATGAGGTCTGAGAGCTGAACTGATCTGTGGGTAGAGAGATATAATTTAGAGGGCAGTTTGATTCTGTGTCCATTTAGCAGAAGCCGGGCGTGGTGGCACATGCCTGTAGTCCCAGAACTCGGGAGGCAGAGGCAGATGGATCTCTGTGAGTTCAAGGCCAGCCTGGTCTACATGGTGAGTTCCAGGACAGCTGGGGCTACAGGGAGACCCTGCTTCAAAAAGAAAAAAGAAAAAAAAATCTCCATTTCATTTTAGAATATATTGTTCCTTGAAGAAAGACTCATTGTTTTTGCTACTAACACGGAGATATTGGTGCATGCATCTGTAATCTCTATGTATCCGATTATTACTAGTCATAATCGGTTGCATTTGGATCCTTGGCACCTGTGTATGTCTATAAAGTCATCAGGTTGATTTCAATGGTAATGTTTATCACCTCTACTAATTAACATGAAATAAATTTCCGTGCTTCCTCCTCAAATCTAATACATTTTTAAAAATTTGTTGATTTTGTGTGTGTGAGTATATATAGCACACAGAACATCCCAAACCACCTTATTCAACTACACACCCACTTCCCATATGGCACCCTCCTATAGCCTCCCTCCTTCCACTAGAGCCCTTATACTCTGATATCCCTGCTACTGTCTGCTGTGCTGTCAGCACCCCAGACATTCCCCACTACTTGCCCTTCTGGTGAATCTAGTCAGCCTATCTAGAGGTCTTTGTTTTAGGAGGGTCAGCTGTTCCTCATCTAGCAGCAATCAGTTGTCAACATTCCTTTAGATAAGATTGGGGTCTGCTGTTCATTTTCCCAGTTCTATGCTGGGTTACTATCCTTGGGGCACCCTGGCCAACAACTCAAAAGAAGGTATCTCCTATCTGGCGTTGTTGCTTGTTATGTAGCTTTAGTTATGCATATGGACTCTTAAGAAATTATATTGGCTCCTTTAATCTTTGGTTATACTTTCCTTTTGGGTGTATAAGGCCATGCAGTTGGCCCAGATAAACCAATTCATTTTTACTCTTAAGGTCGTTGGAGGATCTGTTCCTCAGGGTTCACATGGGCTTGGGAGGAGCCCCTGGCTCCTTTCTTTTACCACTTCCACCTATGTGAAGATAAGTCAAAGGTCCTACTCGATCATGGTTGGCTTCGTTTGGAAGCATGGAGGAAATGGTTCCTCTGTGTTGACCTTCCTCTTTCTAGACTGGACACTAGTTCAAGTCAATCTGGTGGGGTCTCCTCAGCCTCCTTGACCAAGAGGACAGGTGACCCACCACATTTTGAGAGATGCTCATAGTCCCCTGGAACTAGTCGACTTAGGAGGGCAAGAGCAAAAACTGTCCTTTATGTCCCTCTGACCAAATTATTATAGGCCTCAAAGTATGTCTGTTAAACATCAAAGAAGTTTAGTTCCACAAGTCTGGTACTTTTAATTACTGTGTGTCATGTAGACAAATCTTGGGCAAAGACCAGTTGTTCTCAGATAAACCTTACCTAGACTTGTATATCTTGATCTGCTATGTATAATTTGTTGGTATGTTATTGGAGTAATATGGTTTCATCTGGTTTTTAAAACTAGCTAGGCATTATTTATCTCTTGCATTGTCTCACCTTTCCATCATGGTTCCCCCAATTAAGGTGGCCCCATTTCCCCCCTTTCTCCCTTAATAAAGGCCTTCTCCTATGGTACTATCTCTCTTGAGTGCCTTCTTTCCCTTTATCCCCTGGGTTCCTTGTATACCCTTCCCTCCCCCCTCCCTTAAACTAACCCAAATTTTATCCATATCTCCCTTATTAAGGCCTGTTTCCTACTTATGAGGGAGAACATATGTCAATTTTTTTTCTGAGTCTGTGTTACTTCACTTAGTATAACAGTTTCTAGTTCCGTCCATTTACCTGCAAATTTCATGATTTTAAGTTTCCTATACTCGTTTTTACCTCTACAAGCATATGTGAACATGGAAGCCAGATATCAGTGTCAAATGTCCATCACTTCTCCACCTTAGTTTTTGGAGACAGAGTCTCTCTCATTGAATCTAGAGCTCACCAGTTCAGCTAGGCTGTGGCCAATGAGCTCCAGGGATCCTTCTATCTCTGCCAACCAGCCCCAGGGTAACAGGCTCTTTCTGGAAGCCATACCTTACTGGATTTGTTTTTTTTTAATTATTGAGCTCTTTTAATTTCATACATTTCCCATTCAAATCCAGACCCTCCTCCCCCATCCATGTCTCCCCCCAACCCCCCATCGAACCCCATGCACTCAGCCATACATGCTGAATCATTCATAAATCATAATAAATTCAGGTGTTTGTACCCAAGTGACCTTCAGTATAAATGCATCCACTGGAGTCTAATCAGGATTTTTCTTAAAGTGAGTGTTGCATGTCCAAACTCAGGCACTTTACCAACTGACCCATCTCCTCAGGCCTTAAACCTCATTTTTAGACTCCTTAAATCATGTAAAAGCCCTAAATGTTCGTTCCTTCCTTCCTTCTTTCCTTCCTTCCTTTCTTATCTTATCTTGTATCTTATCTATCTTACCTTGTCTTATCTTATCTTGTCACCAGGTAGCCAAGGCAATTAGCTTAACTATTAAACTTTTTTTCAGAACAGTAAATAAAAGCTATTAGAGTAGAAATATATTCCATTAGAATTTATAATCTGACTTTCCTCTGTGTGTGTGTGTGTGTGTGTGTGTGTGTGTGGTGTGTTAGATGTATTTATCTGGATGATGTGGGTGTTGTAGGATATACATATGTCACCAAATTGGAATTTGAGCAATTAATAATTTTTCCAGAAAATGTAGAATGAAATGTGAAGATGTATAAGAAAACTGCTGTTTGCAATAGAGTTTTTTTTTTTAATTACTGATCACTACAAAAGTTTAATCGCTTCCCCTTTGCAAAAAAAAAAAAAAAAAAGGGGGGCCAAGCCATTTTACTACTTTAGAAAGTGAGTCTTAGGCCTGTGATAAAATTATCAAGACAATAGGGTTAAACCTCTGAAGAAAAGAAATGAAGATCTCTTATAATATGCTAAGTGATTTGTCATTTAGACAAATTAAGACAAAGAATCTCTTCATGAGGATTTAACAAAATAAATTTTACCTTTTTTTAGATTTCATTTTGAAGTTTTGCATAGCAATAAAATACTAATTGTTAAGTACCCAAAATTGTATTCCCCTTTTATTCTAGAAGTGCTTTCCTGTGAATAATTATAGTCAGGTTAAAATACTCCAAGACTGGGTGTTGGAAAGAAGGCTCAGAGGTTAAGAGCACTGGCTACTCTTGCAGAGGCCTAGGTTTGGTTCCCTGCAAATAGCAGCTAACTCCAGCTCCAGGGGATCCAATGCCCTCTTCTGGCTGCCGTGGCCATTGTATGACACAAGTGCACTTACATACATGCAGGCTTAATACTCATATAAAATAAATGTAAAAATATATATACAAATTTAAAATATTTTTCAAAGTACTGCAAGATGGCCACTGAAATTCCAAGTTGTCCTTGATGAAATAATGCCTTTTAGAAAGATAAATGCAAAAAATGACCAAACAGAAGCTAAAGTTATGCCAACAGGTACCACAAGTTCATTATTTGATGAATCCGTGAATTTACTAGCTAAACACAAAAGTTTAGCTCCCAACATTGGACCCTACAAATTAACAAACTATTAAGTAAAGAAGAGATCAAGGCTATCTCCTAAAGTATAATAAATAGTTTTACAAACTAATAAAGGTCTTATAGATATATAATGTACCCAGGTGATAGGATGCCTCTTAGTATCAAATGAATAGCATCTCTTCACTAAGGAAAACAAAAATTAGTACAAATCTGATCAAGTAACCAAAATGTCCTAAGAACCTTATTCTTAGGACAAGCAAAACCAACTTTGGGAGCTTACCAAAAATATTACAACAGAAAATAAATGCTAGATTTTTCATCTTAGAGAACTCTCGGGCTAGAGAGATGGCTCAGTGGTTAAGAACACTGACTGTTCTTGCAGAAGACCCAGGTTTGAATCCCAGCACCCACATGGCAGCTAACAACTGTCCGTAACTCCAGTTCCAGGGGATCCGACAGCTTCTCCTGTCCTCCGCTGGCATTGCACAACACGGGTGCACTGACCTACATGCAGGCAACACATGCATGCACATAAAAAAATAAAAATAATAACTAAAAATTTTTTTAAAAAGAGAACTCTCCTGTGTTAGTTTTTTTTTCCTATTGCTGAGATAAAATACCATGACAAAAAGCAGCTTATGGGGAAAAGAGCTGATTTTAGCTTACTTTTCCAGTAGGATGGAGTCTGTAGTGGCAGGAAAGGCAACAGACGCAGGAAGCTGACTGATCGCCTTTCCGTCTGCACACAAGCAGCAGAGGGAAAGATCAGGAAGTGAGGCAAGGCTATAGACTCTCAAAGCCCACTCCCAATGACAGTTCTTCCAACAAGGTCACACCTCTTTAAAGGTCCCATAACATCGCCAAAAGTGCCACCAATTGAGGATCAAGTGTTCAAATGCATGAGGCTTTGGGGGGCATTTAACATTCAAACCACCACATCCCCGAAGCAAAGAGATTAAGAGAATTCAGTGAAGTGCAGTGTAACCACTGGATACAGGACTTCTTGCCTAAATCCATTTTTAAAATTTTTTGTTGCATTTGTGTGTGTGTGTGTGTGTGTGTGTGTGTGTGTGTGTGTACAGGCATTTGAGCCTGCAGTACATCTGTAGAGGGTCAAAGAACAACTTTTGAAAGTCGATTCTCTCCTTCTCACATGTGCATTCCAGGGATCAAATTCAGCTTGTCAGGCTTGGCAGCAAATACCTACCCACTGAGCCATCTTGCTTAACTCTTAATGGGAACTCTTAACTACTTAAATCCTGATACAGAGATGGCCAAGGAAACCTGTGGGTATATTAAGTTTCTGAGCAAAGGAGAATATCACCCTGACAGTGTAAGTGAGATTAAAACAAATTTTCCTTTATTCTTTGCTCTGGGGGCTCTATAACAAGAGATTTATAACAAAGCGGGAGGGGGAGTGTGTTGTGAACATGGCAGATACGCAAGGAAAAATGAGTAACTCTCAAAGAGGTGGTTAGAAGTGTGGCTTATATAGCATCTGCAGCAAAGTAAATTTTCAATGTAGTAATAAGACAAAGGAAAAGGACCTTGAGTCACTAGGGGTGGCAGTTTGTGAGAAAACAATGTATAGGAAGTGATCACAAATAAAGGCTACTCAGTAAAGTTCTGAGGTAGATTACTGTGGTGCCATCTCCAGAATGATAAGAATCTAAGATTTTGCCCTTCCTGATAGAAAGGAGAGGAGGAGCCATTTGTAAATTTATGTCTTTCTTTTAGGCAAATAAGCTTTTCTTTTTGTTTTTGGTTTTATTTGTGTATGTGATGGGAGCTGGATATTGAGACAAGCTCTCAAGTAGCAAACTTTTCTATAACATGATCTTCCTGTCTCTACCACTCTGGTACTGGGATTGCAGGTATGTGCTACCACATCTGGCCTCAAGGAGCCATACTGTATTATCGCTTTTGTATTTGGTTTTTCTCAATTGCCCTCAGATCAAAAATTGTCCTCATACCAAAGTGGTATGTTTTAGGGCAGCATATTCCTCTATCCTTCTCAAAAACTCAGTAGGGTCTCAAAAGGAGGAAGTCATAGATGTATACGTACAAGATTTTGAGGACTGGCATTGGCTATGGACTGGTTCTAGTGAGATGTTAGTAAGTACGGTCCAAGCAGAGCCTGGTAATAATTTATGAAGTAGGCGACTTGCTGGATTAATCCTTCTTACCTTTGTAGCCCATTTGGAGGTACAGTTAAACCAAGTTGACCATGGTCCTATCTCAGAGTATATAGATCTGAATATGTTTATATCAAAAACAATTTCACTAAAGACTTGAGTTACACATCATGGTTTAGTAAAACTTAACTATTGTACAAGCAACAGTACAGTATTGCAAGCTGATATTTCTGTTT
>NW_008355157.1:2746776-2771942 GCF_000622305.1 Nannospalax galili
GAGATAAAATAGAATATTTTCAACTACTGAGGTCTTTGGGAGGAGGGTAGACAGAAAAAGGTAAAAACTATGATCCAAAAGTTCAATATTGAAAAGGCAAGAAGATAGTGAACAGCACCACAGACGATACCAAAAGTGGCATATTGGAATTTATGTAGTAGACAGGAAAGCAACAAGTTCTGGATATGGTGATTTCTTTTGTTGTTGTTTTACTTTTTTGTTTTTTGTTTTTTGTCTTACACATTTTAACTGAAGTAAGTTTTAAGCATTATTTCTGACTGGAAATATAACAGAAAATGAGATTAAGTTGTAAAGAAGAAAAATATGAGTTCATTCTCTTATATTTAGCCATCCACTTAATTTTGATGTTCTTTGAAAATACTTAAAATGTGCTCTAAATCCACCCCATCATTCAACTAGCTATTATTTCATTATTTCAGTTTTACAAAGAACTGGTTCTCTGATGGTCCATAGTTGTGTTATTTTTGGAATTGTTAGCAACAACATAACAGAAAGGGACAAAGAAAATACCCTTGTATCCAAAAATAATAATATAAACTGTTTTCTTTCTAAAGCAATTTGTCTGATTAATGAAGTTAAAGAGCTACAATTGTTGACCCTTACAGAATTATGATTCAATAATTTTGTTAAATATAAGAAATTAATCTATATTTACATTGCAATAACAATTTTCAAATCACTTCCAGTAACTAAGGATAGAAGTGGATTACTGAAGTGGCATCTGAGGGAAGACTTCCAGATAACACCAAACAAGGCAGTTAAAGAATTTTTTCTAGCCTATTTGTAAGAAAATGGTCAGTTGCAAAGCTGCTGCTTTTTCAACATAAAGCCAAAGTCTGACTAGGTAATATCACTAATAGAGCAGAAAGACTGGGGTAGAAGACTTTAATTGTTTGTAAGAACTGGTATGAGAAGCCTTGATTATTCACCAGATAAGCAGCCAAACATCTGAGTTGTACATACAGGCTTACTGTCTACCTCCTCCCATCTCATTTCCAAGTAGTAGTTTGAGGGCTGAGGATGTAGCTTAGTACTAAAGCATATGAGGCCCTGGGTTGATCCTTCTCAGATCCCTAAATTAAGTACTTCTTTTAATTTTATAATATTTCAAAACAGACTAGTGTAAGTAAGATTCGTCTGGCTTTCTTCATAGAGGTGCTAGTAGAAATTACGTCTTAAAAAAGGCCTATTGATTCTATGTAATGGAATTGTAGATATGTGTAGTTAAGTATTACTTGTTTAAGGTTGATAGTCTCAGATACAAAACATCTGTCTCCTTTAGAGTTTTGTTGTTTTTCTTTTTTTTGGCTTTTTGAGACAGGGTCTCCCTGTAGCCCCAGCTAGCCTGGAACTTACTCTGTAGACCAGGCTGACCTTGAACTCACACAGAGCCTCCTGCCTCTGCCATCCAAGTGCTATAATTAAAGGCGTGTGCCATCAGGCCAGTCTTAGAGTTTTTCTTTTATACTGTTGATCCCACTTCAGAAACAGACCAAAAAGCTTAAAAGAAAAAAGTATGTGATCTTGCTCTTCAGACTTAAATTTTTACTTCAGATGGTCTCATTGTAAGATAAATTGGGAGATAATATTGGCAGACAAAAGATAGTTGTTTTATAATAGTTAGTTGCTAGAAAGGCCCAGAAGTTTAAACATTATTGTTGAATTATAGTCAAAGCTGGTGTGATATTTGGCCCACTGTTGGGTCACTAGTCTCCTTTACTTGAAATATATTTAAAGATCCTTTGAGTATGTACCTTCTACATGCCAGACACTATAACAGATGCTATACTCCATTCACATCTCTTTTCTTTCATAAGAATAGGCAACATTGTCTAAGAAAATAATTAGTGGTGGTTTTTTGGCTTTATAGCTCCTAAATCCTGAAGATGACCTCTTACCAGGAAAGATTCGAGACAGCAATCGTTCAACCCTCCTAGCAACAATTCAGGAACACGGTTACCCCACAATCAACCTGGGAATTGTGGGAGACAAGTAAGTATCACATTTTGTTTTGAAAAGTAGTCAATGTGAAATATGAATGTTTAGACCATTAGGGTAGGTAGAGTTGGTGCTAAAGAGACAGATTTATCAGTATAATTTGCATCAATCACGTTCTTCAGAACCTAAGAATTATAGAGGTGTATATGCACTTTAGGAACAAACATTTTCTTCAAATGTGTATTACAACAGGAGAAATATTTTGCTTTGCTGTGAGTGTGAAAGTCTAGAGATCTTGTTTCATGTCATTGGCTTTATCCCAGTGGAACAAAAGTGATGGATTCCTGTTCATACTTTTATTTCAAGAAAGACATTGAAACCACAGGTGAGAAGCCTAAGACAGTCAAAATTAGCATTACCCGATTCTTTGGCATTTAAGTACAATTGTTTCAAAGACTTGTACATTGGTTTTACCCTTTGTAAGCCAAATTCCTTCCAGCTTCACCCACTTAAAAGGACAAAAGAAATCATTTTATTTTGTTTTATGGTCTTTTTGAAACAGGGTCTCTCTGTAGCCCCAGCTGCCCTGGAACTCACTATGTAGACGAGGCTGGCCTTGAACTCATAGAGATCCGCCTGCCTCTGCCTCCCAAGTGCTGGGATTGAAGGCATGCGTCACCATGCCTGGCAAGAAATCACTTTAACTATAATTTCCCATCTTTAAGAGCCTATCAAATTAACTCAGAACTCCAGCAAATTCTCCAAACATTTCTGTCAGCTTCTAGTGTTGTGTCTCACATGTCATCAGAAGAGGTCTGTGGTTGGGGCAGGAGAGATGGCTTAGCGATAAAAGCACTCACTTCTCTCGCAGAGGACCCAGGTTCAATTCCCAGCACCTACATGACCCACTAACAGTCATCTGTAACTCCAGTTCCAGAGGATCCATGGCCCTCCTCTGACCTCTGCAGACATTGCATGACACCGGTACACCTACCTGCATGCAGGCAATACATACATACACATAAAATAAAAATAATTAATAAAATATTTTTAAAAGAAAATGTCCATGCTTCCTGAGCATCCCATTACTAAGCACTACTGCTACTCAGCCTCTTCTCACCATCACTATCTCCAGTTCTCTGAGCCTGGTGGAGATGAAACTAGATCAGTCAGAATGATGGATACCATGTATCTATCACCTATAATCACCTCCTTCTCCCTTATCTCTACCTGTAACTGAGTAGAGCTCATTATGCATGGATCCTTTCCCTAAGTTAGGCTTTTCCAGACTCTACCCTCTCATTTTACAAGGTATGCTGTGGCAGGGTATTCTGTCAACCAATCTTGGATAAAAAGTAGGCACAGTGCAAATCTTAGACACTAACATCTTGCCTACTTTTTAAAGTTCTTTCTGATCCCCCTTCCCCATCCCCAAACATTGGAATAGAGATTGTTTGATGTGTCTTTATACATTGTTCTTTAAATCTTCACCATTTTTATCTACCTGAATTTTTTAACTCTAAACAAGTTCATAGCTGGGTTAGAGAGATGGCTCAGCAGTTAAGAGCCCTTACTGCTCTTGCAGAGAACCCAGGTTTGGTTCCCAGCTCCCATCTGTAACTGCAGTTCAAGGGGATCTTACTCCCACTACTGCCCTCCTCAGATATCACATGACATGATTGCACTTACATCCATGTAGGAAAAACACACATATACAGAAAATAAAAATGAAGGAATCAAAAAATATTTTCTTAATCAAAAAGAGAAGTTCGTAGCTAAGTAACCAGCCAACTTAAAGGAGTGGAAAGGACTTCAGGGGGGCAGGGCAACAACCTGCCTGAGCAGTAACCTATATAAATTTCTAGTACCTAAAACCTATCTTGATGTATATGTAACCTTAAAGAACACAAAAATCAACTTGTGAGAAGAGATGGGATTAATACAAGAATCTTAAAAGGCATAAAGTGAGCAAGCCTAAAAGTCTAAGAAGCAAACTTACTGTAGTCTGTAGGATTAGTTCCCATTCAACAGTGGTACTAGCCCTGCCTCCAAGTATGTTAATGAACTCTGAGACATAAATGTAAAAGGAGCTTTTTTCTAAATCGTTTTAGCCCTAAACTGCGCTTCTCTGACCTATAATTTTATAT
This sequence comes from Nannospalax galili, assembly GCF_000622305.1. Lineage (NCBI taxonomy): Eukaryota > Metazoa > Chordata > Mammalia > Rodentia > Spalacidae > Nannospalax > Nannospalax galili. The sequence goes on from NW_008355157.1 coordinate 2,750,883, forward strand.
CTGTTCTTGCTTCTATTGTTTCATTTTGTGAGGTGTGTGTGTGTGTGTGTGTGTGTGTATGTGTGTGTGTGTTTGCTTGTTTGAAACAGGATCTTACCATGTATCATAGACTAGCTTCTAAACTCCCAATACTCCTACCTCAGCCCTCCATGTACCTAGGCCACAACAGCCAGCTTTGTTTTGTTTTTTGTGGGTGGTGGGGGGGACAGCTTAATATACTATATTACTGACATTATCATAAAGGCCAAAGGACCTTTAAAAGACTCTTATATTAGTATACTAATTGTTGTAGCTTTTTTAAAAGGAAGGTTTGTAGACAAGGAAGCTAAGGAATTATCCTTCAGATAAACTTTCATTAAGAGAGCTACAGGCTCATGGCCATAGACAGCCATGAGGAGGCCCTGAAGCGGGAGAGCAGTTAGGAGAGACAGCATCAAAGGCCATGAGTAGCCATGATAGGGCCCTTAAAGGACACAGACCCCTCATTCCTTCAGAGCCCAAGAACAAATGGAGTTTCTGACTCATAGTGTTCAGGTGGATGGTAAGTTCCATACCATAGTGACCTAGCCTGTGTGCTAGAAGTCACAGGCACTGATGAAAGTAAAGCTCTAATTCAAGATTGTTTCCAGCTGCAAAGAGGAGGAAGATTGCAGGGCCATGTTTTATCAGCCCTTTGCCCAAAGAGAGCTGGGGGTGGGAGGAGCAGCTGGAGGATCTGTGATGTTTAACTATGTGGAGTCCTTACTTGATTTATGATAGACATTTTCTAATAATGTTGTAATACTGATGTTACATTTAACTTTAAAATGTACTGTGAAAAGAGTGTAAAGAACAACAAACTATAACTAGTATAGGCATTTAGCAAAATGTGTCCATTTCTAATGTATATCCTTTTATTTGGTACCTATAACTTATGTCAAACTGAGAGCAGGGTTATGGTGGTGGTGGTGGTGGTTGTTGCCGTTGTTGTTGTTATTAAGTAAGTGATGCTAATCTAGGCTTTCTAATCTTAGAGTACTGAGTACTATATTAAACAAGCTGTAAGTAAATGGTTGAGGACTCAGAAGTGGAATGTAGGAGGAAAGAATTTATTACTATTCTAATGGAAATCTGTACTGGGAATTTAACAAAAGAAACAAGGTACATTACTGTACCGCCTATTGATATTCTGTGCAGCTTGCCTCCTTCTTTTTCCTTTGTAGCCCTTTTCTAATGAAAGCAAATACTTTTATACAGAAGCCTCCGTGAGAAACTCGCCAGGGAAACAAGGAGAGTCCTGGGAAGAACTGTGCCCTGTGTTTAAAGCAGGCTAAGAAGGAATCAAGAATGTTTTCAAGCACAGAACCCATACTAAGCTATGACAGATAAGGGGAGAGAGTGACAGTTATATTCTTGTCATTTAAAAAGGCTTGAGTGTGGTTTTTAAATTCTGTATGATTCTACTTTTCAGCTCTTGTTCTTATCACCTACCATGATTTTTACAATCAATGTAAAATTGAAGAGTAGGTTGTTGTTACTATTTGGATTGAATTGAGCTAAAGTGTGACTCTGTTTAGTGCACCTTTCATTTAAAACTGTTCAAGTTAATAGTACATTGAAGATTTGAGGAAAGATGGTTCAAATACCTGAGAGTTAACAGTATTTGAAAAATATTCATTTGTAAATATTATGTCTATATTAAAATACATTTTCTAAGATCTATTTCTCATACTGTATGGAGCATATCACTGAGTTCCTAGGAATCTTCTTTACTGCTGCTCCTCCTCCTCCTTCTTTTTCTTCTTCTAAAAGACAAATTTTGAAGCCAAGAAGTGTCAAGTAATTTGACTGATATTGTAAAGCTAGTTAGTACAAAGGCACTAACTGGAATGTAAATTTCTCCTTCTTTTCTTTCCTTTTTTTTTTCTGAGATGATTAAAGGTATGTGCCACCTTGCCTAGCCAAATCTAAATTTCTTGAGGTTAATAATCCAAAATTGTCTGCTGTCATTTTGAAGACATACTACATATGTCAGAAGAGCAGTAACAACTATAAGCCAGAGTGATCAGAAAGAGTTACATAAAAGATTTCAGTGAAAGTTCTTGACTGAAATTGAATGAAATAAAGGAAAAGAAAGAACCTGAGAGAGAAGAACAGTAGGAAACAGGTGTTACTAAGGGAAAAATGGATAAAAATGGGGTTATTGGGGCTGCACAGATGGCTCAGCAGTTAAGAACACTGGTTGTTCTTGCAGAAGGCCCAGGTTTGAATCCCAGCATCCACATGACAGCTAACAACTGTCCATAATTCAAGTTCCAGGGGATCCAACAGCCTCTTCTGTCCTCTGCAGACATTGCACGACACAGGTGCACTTACCTACATGCAGGCAATACACTCATACACATAAAATAAAAATAATAAATAAAAATTTTTCTTTTTAAATGGGGTTATTGGGCCTGGAGAGATGGCTCAGCAGTTAAGAGCACTGACTGCTCTTGCAGAGGACCGGGTTCGATTCCCAGCATCCACATGGTGGCTACAAACCATCCTTCACTCCAGTTCCAGGGAAATCCAAAGCCCTCTTCTGACCTCCGCGGCATTGCACGACACAGGTGCACTCACATACATGCAGGCAATACACTCATACACATAAAATAAAAATAATAAATAAATAAATAATTTTAATGGGGTTATTTAAATGGGAGGGGAGAGAGGATTATTCAAGGAACCTTGGAGATAAAGGGAAAGAAGGAGCTCAAGAGAGGTGGGACCATAGGTGGCGGGTACTATCAAGGGAGAAATGCAAAAAATGGGGGCACTTTAAACAAGGAAACCATGGCGGAAGGGTTACACAGTGAGAGAGAAAGGAGAGATAAACAATGTCTAGCTAGTTTTAAAAAACCAGAGGGAACCACATTAGTCCAATAACCTACTGACCAATTATACATACATTATCTCTACATGAGTCCATGTGTATAGCTAAAGGCTACATAACAAGAAAGTGCCAGACAGGAGATACCTCCCTTTGTGTTGTTGGCCAGGGTGGTCAAGGGACTCCTAAAATTACTCAGGCTATTGCCATAGCCCTTGATGGCCTCCCAGAACTTGAAGGTAAGACCCTGCTGCCGAAGACAGAACGTACTTCAGACACAAGATTTGAAGCAATAGAGCCGCAATTGACCTGCAACCAGTTCCCCTGAAGGCCGCTCTCAGAGCTTTGGAGAGTGCTATGAAGGTGCCAAGAGAAAACATCAATGGATGATTCAAGACCAAATAACCACATCACAGCATACATCATTGGTGCAGTAGTGGCACTTTTATCTTGGGGGCAATCAGCAGCTACCTAATTTGACTAAACGACTACTCAAAGGAAACTCAAGTGTGGTAATGTAAATATAACCTAATACATATGGCTGGAGTGGCCATAGATCTTAGAGAAAACCCCAAGACTGTCACATCACTAGACTAATGTGATTTCTTACTATGTGCAAAATATGTATCCTTATATTTACAGACAAATATCTCAGCCACCACTCATCAAAGAAGCTCATTTTGCACCAGTCAGAGATTATTACTAAGTACCACAACTGGTCACACACCGACATTGTCTATGAATTACCCAGGCCTAAGTGACACATCTCCAATGCAACATCTACACCTAAGGCTCATGAAACATAGAGCAGGGATAGAGAAAAGGACACTAATGAATCTCTCAGTCCTCAATAATGAAGCTCCCTCATGCAATGGAGGGCCAGGAACACAAAAGGTCACAAATAGCCAAAATGTAGAGATCAAGAGTCTGTTGAATGTTGGTCCTTGAACAAGACCCCTTTACTAAACAACTCCCACCCAAGGCTCAGGGACCATTGCAGAAGAGGGGGCAAAAAGATTGGAAGAGCCAGGGAGGAGGTGCATGACCATGTGGAAACGGAGTCCTACAAGCTCCTGGAAACCTGTTCATAGGATTCTATGACAATGGTGTCAGCATACACAAGTCCCATGCAAACTCAGGCAGACAATAACCCAGCATAGAACTGAGAAAATGAACAGCAGACCTCAATCTTATCTGAAGGAATGTTAGCAACTGATTGCTGCTAGATGAAGAAGAGCTGATCTTCCTAAAACAAGGGACTCTAGATAGGCTGACTAAACTTAGTGGACGGACTTGCCTTGGGGAACAGCTGAGGACACTGACAACCCAGCAGGCCTTAACAGGGAAGGCCGAGTATATGGGCTGGGGGGGTGACTATGAGAGGATGCCACTGTGGACGGGGGTATAAAGATGATTAAGATTGTTTGAGCTGTTCTGTATTAAATACACAAAAAATTCAATTTAAAAAAAAGATTTCGAGATGGCTCAGCAGTTAAGGGCACTGACTGCTCTTGCAGAGGACACAGGCTCAATTCCCAGCACCCACATGGCAGCTACAAACCATCCCTAATTCCAGTTCCAGGGGAATCCGAAGCCCTCTTCTGACCTCCACAGCATTGCACGACATGGGTGCTCTCATATACATGCAGGCAATACACTCACACATAAAAAATAAAAACAATAAAATATTTTTTTAAAAGATTTCAGAACTACATTTAATCCCAGTACTTTTAATCCCAGCACTTGGGAGGCAAAGTCAGGCAGATCTCTGTGAGATTGAAGCTAGCCTGGTCTAAATAATGAATTCCGGGCAAGCTAGGGCTATAGAGAGACCCTGTCTCAAAAAAAACAAATGTTCGAGTTCATCTAGAACTTGGATTAGTACACGATCTGGATAGGAAAACGTGTTTATCAAATTGGAAACATAGAATCCTTCATTTGTAATGTTTTCTTGGCTTTTGAAGCTCTCTGCCTATGTTACTCTGAATATAAGTTTTTTTAATTTTTTATTTATTTTTATTTTATGTATATACGTGTATTTCTGGCATGTAGGTAAGTGCACCTGTGTTGTGCAATGCCTGTGGAGGACATAAGAGGCCCTCGTATCCCCTGGAACTGGAGTTATGGACAGTTGTTAGCTGTCCTATGGATGCTGGGATTCAAACCTGGGTCTTCTACAAGAACAGCCAGTGCTCTTAACCATTGAGACATCTCTCCAGCCCCAATACAAATTTTCCTATACCTCTTCCTTGGCTTTCTGTTCTAATTCTTCAGACTATTGACTTGCAAATCTTTTGTTCCCTCCCTGAGTATGAAACTAGTCAAGCTTAGGTGTTCCAGATGCACAAATATATGTTAGTTTATATACTTGTAAATACCATCCCGTTTCTACCTTGAATAGGGACTAATGCCCTAGGTTTTTTTTTTTTCCCCTGTGGCTGGTTCAGTTATTCAGTTATCTATTAGCTTCTGTTTGTCCTAGGCAGCATGAGTTACTAAGTACTATACTTGCCAGCTAACAGAGTTTTGGCCAAAACTTTTTAAAAGATACTGATCATTTAGCCAGGTGTGGTGGCACACACCTTTAATCCCAGCACTGGGGAGGCAGAGGCAGGAGGATCTCTGTGAGTTCAATGCCAGCCTAGTCTACATAGTGAGTTTCAGGCCAGCTGTGGCTACAGGGAGACCCTGTCTCAAAAAGACCAAAAAAGAAAAGAAAAAAAAAAAAAAAAGATATTGGTCATTTGAGCATATGTGAGTCTCTGCTTTTGTATTTTCTTTCTAGTTTCCTAATAAAATTTCTTTGAGAAACAGATAAAAAGTAGATAAAGGATTTGCTTACTCTGTTTATCTACCGAACAGAGTAAATAAAGGATTTGTTTGTATTTAGTCGATGTACGCTGTTTCCCAACACATAATAGTAAGCTTCTTGACTACCAGGGCAAAGCACTATGTCCACAGCAGGTAGTGAGGGTGCAGTTAGTTCCTAGACTAGACAGCCCTGCCGTCTTTTCCTGTAACATCTTCTCTTTCTATGGAACCTGGAAATTTTGTGTATATAACCATTCAGAAGAATTTTACAAGGTACCTTCCTATTTGGGAAGCTGCTCTAAGGCATTTACCTCATGAATATAACAAGGAACAAGCATGATCAAATGCACAGAATAATTACATTGCTTTAATTGAGTTCATATAATTCCTAAAAGTGATTTTAACAATTAAGCCATTTGTATTCCTACCTCAGCTGAAGACACAATTCAGTAATACAGCTTCCCAACTGCTGACTTGAATCTTGTAGCCTTTTAAGAGTTGAATGGCTGAGAGATTTCTGTAATTAAGTGAAGTGGTCCCCCTTCTGGAAAAGAAGGCTTCATAGAACTGCCCCACTCTAATCGGGGCTTGCTTGACTCTGTCTTAGACTGATGTTTTGGATTTCAGTCTTGTGCTCTTGCTGTTGCCAACTTGTGAAGCTGCCTCTTCACATTAAAGCATGAAGTAGATTAACAAGTACTGAGATAGCAAGTTGGGTTCTTATAAAACTGGCACATTTAGCAGAAATTATCAAGATAGACTTAATAGTACAGTGATTACTTAGGCAAAGCCCAGTGCCTTACAATTTCCAATTTGTGAACCAAACACATCTAACTTCTTAGTGCTTACCTAATGTTCTTAAAGTAGGACTTTTCTAATCAACAAGGAGAATTTAGATTTCAGTTTAATCAGTTCTTCTTTATAAATTCTCTATTTCCCTTATGAAATGAGCACTCTTTTCTGCTGAAAATATGAAGTTTTAAATTTTGAATAAACATAATTTTCTCATCTTTTATTAGAAAACCTCTCTCATTTTCTATTCATTAACAAAGAGTGTTCCTTGTCCCTTAACAAACATATTTAATGAGAAGACATTCTTCTCACTCTTCTGGGAGACTTTTTTAGTGACTGTTAGAGTTGACTTTCTTTTTTTTCACTGAATTTTTGCAAATTTCATACAGCATATTTTGAGCATATTTAGAACCCCTCCCCTAATTCTTCACAGTGTAGTTGATATTTTTATTTCTTCTAGGAGTAATCTCTGGGTAACTGTACCTGTAGAAATTGCTTTCCTATCCTTACCTCATAAAAAGTAGTATATTTCAGATCGACTTTCCTAATTACGCTAATTACCAAACAGTTCTGATCATTCTGTCTCAGTCATATAATCAATTTCTTATATGTATTTTTCATTTTAATCAATATATTTTAATTCAATCAGTGATATTATTGTTGTTTATTTTCTTAAACTTTTATTGTCAGTACTAGCTTGTTAACTTATGTGATAAGAAAGCATGACTTATGATCTCTTTCTATAGATGCAGGATGCACAGGGGGCCTGAAGAAGGAGAAAATAATAGCTATATACAATACACAGTTTTATGCCATACACGAAGTAATACCCAGAAAATACTTATAGTTATCCTTGATTTTTGAAGACAGAAGTAAATGCCCCATGCTATTTTTTTGTTGTTTGGATATTTATTAACTGCCTTTATTCCTTAATCCACAAATCTTAGGTTTTCTCACTGTCTATCATCTTCCTTCATCTTAGAATGATACAGCTTGCAGTTGATGTAACAGATGAAACAGAAAAACTAATTAGCAGCTGTTGTCCATCTGTGTATTTATATTAAATATTTTTAAACAAAAATGCATTTACATTCTGAGTACTCTAAAGTTTATAAACCCTCAACTTGGGTAATGGCTCTGTCTTGATCCTCAGTTTTGCAGCAGACTTTATAGCAAAGTAAAAGGAATTTTATGCCAGTCAGGATTATAAGAATTTAAGACAGAGATAATTTTTTTTAAAAGCAAAAGAGTTTTAATGAAGCAGACTCCCTATGCAATCAGATTTGCTGATTTGCAGAGCAAAAAGATGGCGTATCTTCCAGCCGAGATAGCCATTTCATTCTTGCACAGAAACTGATGAGTACATAGTCTTGAGAAAGTCACATTAAGTCTCTGGTAAATTTATTTTGACATACATTTCTCCTTTACCTTTTTTCTACCTGTTTGTTATGTTTATACTTCTTTAGCATGAAATTTAGAACTGAAGGAAATTGGTACTATTATTGGTAGCTATCTTCCAAGTTGAAGATGAAGGTCATAGCTTTAGGAAGAAAAGGTACTTCCTTTTTTTTTCATTTAAGCCAAATATAAGAAAGATTCTGATGTTCAAAAAGCGAAAGGAAGCTGGGGAGATAGCTCAATAGATGAAGCACTCACCAAGTCAGCATGAGAACTGGAATTCTTATCCCCAGAAACCAGGTAAATGCTGGGTAGGCATGGTGGCGCCTGTAATCTCAGCACTCTGAAAGCAGAGTAAGAGATTCCCCCCCACAGACTAGCCAATCAGTGAGTTCTGGGTCCAACTAAGAGACCCTGCTTCAATAAGTAAAGTGGAGAGTGATGGAGGAAGATGCCCTACATCATCTTCAGGCTGCCACACTCATATGCACATGCTCCTACCCATGCATGTCCACACACACATGCCCATACACTTGCAAACAAGCATGCATATACATGCATGCATAGCACACACACATACACACTAAAAAAGAGGAAGAAGAGTATGACATACAACATAGTATCATATTACAGTGCTCAAATCTATTTCCCCTATGCTTCATAATATATCAGAAGAGAAAATAGCCATTGTTTATGTCGATTGGTATTTCCATAGACTCAAAATCTTAGAATAAGAGGACTTCCTGATGTTATCTGGACTAGTCAAGGAAAATGTCTTCTAGCCAGTCATTGGGTTTTTAATTATTTTAGTGAGAAAATTTTACTTCTTTATGTGGAAGCCCATTCTCTTGTTGGATGCTATTATTATACTAAGGATGTTTTTCTATGACTGAGCCAAATCTCCGTTTCTTCACAAATAAGCTGACTCCCTTTTCTACATGGCGGCCTTTCAGATATTTAAATGCACAATCCTGTTTTGCCTTATTTAGTTTCATCTCAAAGAAAGTGTTATGATAATACAAATATTAAGTATTCTCTCTCCAACACTCAGAAAATATTGTTTTCTGTAATATTGTTTTAACTGTTTATTCCCAAAGTCACTGTGGAGAAATTTACTCAAACCCAGGGTCAACCCAGGACATTTAAACTGAGTGCTTACAGTGGGCAAGAATTTGGCAGGACAATCAGCAAGTGTATATGAAAAGAGAATGTGTCATAAGATAGTTACATATTACTGTATCGCCTTTGCATGTTTATTATAATTTGTTGTCTCTTTCATTTTCAATATTTTAACTTTGACTTTAACACTGCCACTCCTGCTTTTTTGCTTACTTACATTTTCCTGGTGGAATTTTGTCCTACCAGTTATTTTCACTCTTTTATCTCTTTCAATATTTTTCTAAAAAATAAATAAATAAATGATAAATATTTTTTAAAAGGGAGCTGGAGAGTGGCTCAGTGGCTAAGAACTCTTGCTATTCTTCTAGAGGACCTGAGTTCAATTGCCAGCACCCAGTTGGCAGATAACAACCATCCGTAACGCCAGTTCCAGGGAATCTAACTCCCCCTTCTGGCCTCCACAGGCTTTGCACAACACAGGTGCAGTTACATACATGCAGGCAATATACTCATACACATAAAATAAATAATAAAATTAAATAATACATTTTAAAATTATTCTCCTAAAAACTAACATTAAGATGAAATCTGAGCTTATTAAAACCATAAACCCTATCTTCCATCTGCCTTATATTATTAGTATTATTATTATTATTATTCCTTTTGCTTTAATAGGAAATTTGCTGTAAATGATTCCCATGATATTTTTTGCTTCCATCTTAACTTCTGCTACTATTTATAATACTTTATTGTCTTTCCTTGTCTCTGTTGTTGGGTAGCTCCAGTTACTATTTGCTCTTTTATCCTCTTATTATTTTGGAAGTTCTGCCAGACCTTTCAATTCCCTTCATATTTTCCTTCCAACTAGTGATGCTCATAGTCAATATGCTTTTATTCACTGTCATATAAAAAGGTGTTGACTATATCCCTCCTACAGACATTCTCATGCCCACCTATATCAATCAGATGAGATCTTTTAAAAATATTTTATTAATTTTTTGAGAATATCATTCAATGCATAGTCATATTCCCTCCTTTCCCAACTCCTCCCAGATCTATCCCTATTTACTTCTCCCATTTACCCCCTCCAACCCCTCTACTTTTAGGTAATGAAGAAAAATGCTTTAATTAAATTTTCTTTTTTTTTTTTTTTTTTTTTTTTACAGACCAAGCTGGCCTTGAACTCACAGAGATCCACCTGCCTCTGCCTCCCAAGTGCTGGGACTACAGGCGTGTGCCACCATGCCCGGCTTGTAAATTTTCTTTTACGTTACATTTCTATAACTTGAGTTTATATTCAGCAATTATAATTCTCCAGTTTATTCAATCATTATTTCAGTTCAATTATTTGTTTTCATAATTAAATGTATGTGAATACACAGATGGATATTTCACTACAGAACCCTTTTCTGTTTCCTAGCTGAGGTCTCTTCTAATTCACTTTCTCATTTACAGTCACTTTTCCAGAATATTACTTAGTGCTCAGTTATCTGAATGTTTATAGTTTCACAAATGTTCTTCCATCCCTGACTGGTGAGATATACGGCTGGATGAGATTAACTGTTTCCTTGTTTTAACACAGAATTGCATTTTGTTGATAATATTCATTATCCATTCACCTGAACTACATTCTAAATGGTGCTGTGTTTTTATGCTTTCCTCATTTAATCCTTAGATCAGCCATCAGACTCAATGAAAGTAGGATCCAGCAAGGCAAGGAGCCCAGGACTCTGAGCCTCAAGAACCAATCACTTGCATAATTTTAAGTTTTTTATTTTTATACATAGACTCTACCTTCAACAAATACATGGGTACTCTTGTAGCTGTAACCAGTGCAGTCACATAACTGAAAGACTCCAAAGGGTCCCCATGTTGGTAGACTGAACCTCCCATAAAGCACTTTTCAAATCTTTACTCTCATCTTTCTCCTTGGGAGGTTGCTTCCCAGATCCAGAACAACCCAGTATACTCATGGACAGGAAAATGCTGGAATAAAGGGAAATTTTATCCAGATCTCATAAAGGAACCTGGTAGTAAATAGCAATGATTAAAGCCAGAAAACGGCCTTCCTTGCTATTTAGACCTTTCACATGCACCTCAATGGATGTAGTTAAGTCCCTACTTAAGATTTCCTCCAAAATGTTAAAAAAAAAAATTGCCTGGTATGCTAAAATTATACTTTACCAGGTTATTGGACAAGACATTAACTTCTGTCAGTACAAAAACTGGTTACTATTCCAAGTGTTTTATATATTATGTTATTTAATGTCCCAATAGCTCTATTACCCCTACTTTACATATCAAAAACTGAGGCAAAAAGGGGTTAAGTACTTTGTCTAAGGTTTGGCATCTAGCAAGTAGTGATACCAGGATTAAGCTCAGACACTTTTACTTCATGTGGTGTCATAACATTCTTTCTCCCTCCTTGTCAAGTACATTAAGATAGCAGGATATTCAGCTTCACAATCATGAGATTTGGGAAACACATGCTGTCTCACTGAGAGATTATTTGATTTCTAGTTGATCAAAGTTTGCTCAAGTAACCTTAAGCAAAAAGAGGGATTTATGGGACATCACGGGGTTATCTCATGAACCCAAGACAAAGAATGGAGTAGAACCTGAAGAGGGACTAAAAGCAGGCCCTAGAAAATCAAAAGGCAGGCTTACTCCCTTTTTAGATGTCCATGTTAGAAATCCATGAGGGACAAAGTAGAAGAGTCAGGGAAATGCCCCTCTCCTACATAAGCAAGAAGTTCTCAGAAAACAAGAGTGTGCTTTCTCTGTGTACCGTCAATTCAAGGGAAATGCTATGTGCAGGTCACATTGCTCAGTAGCTTTATATGTATTTAAAGTGGTGACTAAATAGTCCCTCTCAGCTACTCCCTGACATCTTGCCCATTCTTGAGTTCTAATGCCTCGCATTTTGTTTACTCTCAATCATTCGGTCCCAAGATAGTCCTTTGCAGCTCAATATCCAGAGAACGAGGCCCTTGTTTTTGTCCCCATGTCCCTATACACACACCACCACCACCCCCGTCTTCTCCCAGACCTATGATATCCATACCATCAAGGACTTACCATCTAGCTGACAGGCATGTGCCTAGTTTCAATCCTGAATATTCATCCTGTCCTTTTACCGTCTCAAAATAGTTCTTACACACTCAGCCTGCCTTCCTTTTTTTCTACACTTTCTTTTCCAAATAAATACCTACTTGCTTTTCATATTCCTAGGGATCCCCTTCCATTTCCTATTTGACAAACTCCATAGTTTTAAGCCTGACAGAGTCTCCAAAATCACCTTGTCATACTTATCCTCATCATTCCAATTAAATTCTTTACTGTAATCAAGCCATGACCCATACTGATCTGAAAACATTTCAGGCTTAATCACTTTTCCAGGTTCTCATTAGTGTAATTCTCTTGCTTATAAAGCCCTTTGACATTCCTTTGTGCCTGTCCAAATCCAGCCCATTTTTCAGGCCTTCACTCAGTTCATTCCCTTCAAAGAGTCTTTGTTTGTTGTTTTGGTTTGTTTTCTGTTTTTTGAGACAGGATCTTGCTATGTAGCCCCAGCTGTCCTCAAACTCAACAGCAATCCTCCTGCTTTAGCTTCCTGATTGCTAGGATAACAGATGTGAGCCACCACACCTGGCTCTCTAAAGAGTTTTATATGCTCCTCCCAATACCTAGCATGACCAGCTATACTGGTATGCCTGGGATTTCCAGATTCATGTAACTTTTAGTATATGAGATATTTTTAAGTAAATCAAAATAGTTAGACACTCTATAACACTTCATTTTCTCCTCATTATTCTACATTGTTTGAACAGGAAACCCTGTAAAAGCACCAGTGGTCACTACTTCAGCACTTTCAAGGTCCTTTTTCTACATCAAGATTTTTGCTTTTACTACAGAGGTCCGTTTGATTTTCCTTCACACAGAATATATTGTTAATGTATACTCAGAGGATAAAGTGAATTTTTTAAATATTTTTATTTTATGTGTATGAGTGTATTGCCTGTATATATGTAAGTGCACCCATGTAGAGCAGTGCCCATGGAGGTCAGAAGAGGGTATCAGATCCCCTGAAACTGGAGGACAGTTGTTAGCTGCCACAGCCGGGAATAGAACCCAGGTCCTCTGCAAGAGCAGTCAGTGCTCTTAACCACTGGGCCATCTCTCCAGCCCCAAAATGATTTAGTTTTATTTTTTTAATTATTTAGTTAATAACCATATAATTAGAAGAAGCATTTCATTACAACAGCATTGACATATTCAATAACAATTTCCAGAGCTAAGATGCATCTCTTTCAAAATTGGCTGTGAATTTTTAGGTATATAGTTGAATTAATACAGTTATACAATATTGTACTCTGTCTAAACCCTATAAGACATAAAATTAAATGAGATTTTAACTTTAAAAAAGATCTCCATTTCATTATTAAAATAGTTTCATACAAAACAATTCATTTTTAATACAATTGACACTAAGATGCACATGCATTTCTAATCTCTATATATCTGATTATTACTAGTCACAGTCAGTTACTTTCTGAGCTCCTTGGCATCTGAGCATGGATATAAAGTCATCAGGTAGATTTCAATGGTAATGTTTTTCACGTCTACTAATTATTAAAGAGCAAATTTTTATGCTTTGAAGAATGTTTTTTTATTTATACACCCACTTCCGAGGTAGCACCCTCCCATAGCTTCCCTCCCCTTACTAGAGCCCTTATACTCTGATATCCCTGCTACTGTCTACTGTGTTGTCGGCACCCCCAGCCATTCCCCACTACTTGCCCTTCTGGTGAATCTAGTCAGCCTATCTAAAGGTCTTTGTTTTAGGAAGGTCAGCTGTTCCTCATCTAGCAGTAATTAGTTGTCTATATTCCTTTAGATAAGATTGGGGGTCTGCTGTTCATTTTCCCAGTTCTGTGCTGGGTTACTTATCTGGGAATCCCTTTGGCCACTCTGGCCATCAACTCAAAAGAAGGTATCACTTGTCTGACATTCTTGCTTGTTATGTAGCCTTTAGCTATACATATGGACTCTTATGAAGTTATGTTAGCCCATTTAATCTTTGGTTATACTTTCCTTTTGGGTGTTTAAGGCCATACAGTTGGTCCAGATAAACCGATTTATTTTTACTTTTAAGGTCGTTTGAGGATCTGTTCCTCCGGGGTCACATGGGCTTGAGAGGAGCCACTGGCTCCTTTCTTTTACAAGTTCTACCTATGTGAAGATAAGTCAAAGGTCCTGCCTCACCATGGTTGGCTTCAATTGGAAGCATGGAGGACATGATTCCTCTGTGTTGACCCTCCTCCCTACAGATAGGACACTGGTTCAAGTCCGTCTGGTGGGGTATCCTCGGCCTTCTTGATCAAGAGGACAGGTGATCCACCACCATCACAGGACATTTTGAGAGATGCCCACAGTCCCCTGGAACTAGTGGACCTAGGAGGGCAAGGAGCAAAAAGTGTCCTTTATGTCCCTCTGACTGAATTATTATAGACCTCAAAGTATGTCTGTTAAACACCCAAGAAGGTTAGTTCTATTAGTCTGGTATTTTTAATTATCTTAGGCAAAGACCAGTTGTTCTCAGATAAACCTTACCTAGATGTATATTTCTTGATCTCGTATGTATAATTTGTCAGTAGGTTGTAGGAGTAATATGATTCTCTCTGGTTTTCAAAACTAGCTAGGCATTGTTTATCTTTCACATTGTCTCACCCCTCCATCATGGTTTTAAGTAAACACTGTATCTAATATATTGCCTTTGTATATTAATGTATTTCTCTTTATTTTTTCTAGCCCAGATGACTTACTCAATGCCTTGAATGAGGGTATCAGTCGTGCTGATGTCATCATCACATCAGGAGGTGTATCCATGGGGGAAAAGGTATGAAAAACTGGAACTCATGAAGATTTATTCACTTTAATGTCCTTGAATATGACTGATTTCTGGGGTCTGGAAGTGTTCTAGTTTGATTTTTATTGCAGTGGTAAACTCTCTGACCCAATGCAACTTAGAGGAGGGAAGGATTTATTGGCTTACACTTCCAGGTCATAGTCTGTCATTGAGGGAAATCAGAGCAGGAACTTAAGCATCAGGAGCTTGAAGCAGACACCATGAAGGAACATTTGCTTGCTGGCTCACTTGCAGGCTCATGCTCATTCCTTATACAGTCCAGGACCACTTGTCCAGGGTACAGGACCACCCACAGTGGGCTGAGTCCTCCTATATCAATTAACAATCAGGACAGTCCCTCCCAGGCATATCCACAGACCAACCTGATAAAGACAGTTACTCAATTGAGACTGCTTTTTCAGGTGATTGTAGGCTGTGTCAAGTTGACAGTTAATGATAACTAGGACAGGTATATATCTGATATTTTTAACCAGGACCCCACAAAGTTGAAAGCATATAGGACTTTAGAAATTGCTGGTCTTTCTAGAAAGGATACAGTAGGAATAGGTCAGGGTGCTTGCCTCAATAGCAGCCTAGAAATTGCAGAATGCTTTTTACTCTAGCCTTAAAGACTTTTCTTGTTTTCACTTGCTTTTACTACATTAGTACTTCCTTTATATGCCTAATGTAGAGTTCCAGGATCCTCCCTTTTTCAATCTGAACATGAACTTCCAGAGGCCACCATCTCACATATCATATATTCTAGACCTTACCAAAATCTTTTAGGCAAAAAATAGAGAAGGCCCTTCTTTATAAAACTCATAAATGGGGGCTAGAGAGATGGCTTAGCAGTTAGGAGCACTGGCTGCTCTTACAGAGGACCCAAATTTGATTCCCAGTACCCACATGGCAGCTAACAACTGTTCATAACTCCAGTTCCAGGGGATCCAACGCCTTCTTCTGACCTCCACAGGCATTGCATGACATGGGTGCACTTACACACATGCAGGCAATACATGCATACACATAAAATAAAAAGAAAATGTGTTAACTTATGATTGTTGGATCTATTAGATAATATTATTGAAGTAAAATATTCCTTGCTATAATAATAAAACCTACATTTTGTTTTCAAAAATATTTTGGAAATGTTTCAAGAATATTTTACCAGCCTATAATCTCTTCTTAAATTTTCTTATATCTCATACTAATGACTAAGTCATTATAGTAAAAATGTAATAATAGCCAGGCGTGGTGGCGCACACCTTTAATCCCAGCACTCGGGAGGCAGAGGCAGGTGGATCTCTGTGAGTTCAAGGCCAGCCTGGTCTACATAGTGAGTTCCAGGACAGCTGGGGCTGCAGGGAGACCCTGTCTCAAAAAGACCAAAAATAAATAAATAAATTTAGTAATAGCAGTTTATCAAAATTCATATTTTCTGATACACGCCTTTAATCCCAGTACTCGCGAGAAAGAGGCAGGCAGATCTCTGAGATCCAGGCCAGCTATGTCTATAAGGGAGACCCTGTCTCAAAAAAAAAAAAAAAAAAAATTCCCATTTTCATTCTTTTTTAAAATTTGCTTCTATTGAATTTTGTATATATTTTATACAGAATATCTCAAAGACTCTTAATCATCTTTATACCCCCATCCGCACTGACACGCTCCCACAGCCCCCCCCACTGGAACCCATATACTCTGTCATCCGTATTAAGACCCAATGTGTCAAGTCAGTATCCCCACATACTCCCCCGTGCAAGTCCATCCACTGAGGTCTAGTCAGCCTCTCTCCACCTTCAGGAGCTTGATTTATTTTAAGATAAATTATAGAGAGATATGATCTTGGACCCTGCCCCTCTTTTTTTTTAACTTTTACAGAAACTTTATTGAAAATTTCATACATGCATATAAGGTGTTCTGATCAAATCCATGCCCACTCCCTCTCGTCCAACATTCCCTCGTCTGAAGAGGTAACCCTAAAACCTTTTAAGGATTAGATACAAACTCCCAAATACTTTTGACATCTTTGGCCTTTGGAACAGAGTATGTTGCTAACAGGCCCAAGGACATTTTGAGTTTTAGCCAAGAAACTGGCTACATTTCTTTGGGGTCTTTTTACCCTAACTGCCTAGCCAATTCCTACCTCCTATTCTTATCATGCCATCCTCTGAAGGGGTTACCCAAATTGCCTGTAGGGAATAGGGACACAGACCGCTCTGACTTCTTCCTTGTGAACAGGGACGCAGGGCGAGGCAATTGGAGTACCCCTTCAGTGAGTCTATCTAAAAGACTCCCAAATTGCATAACTCTTGTCTCTAAGGGGAAAAGAAAGTCCTTGAATCATGAATAGGAGATGTGAAGGAGAAGTAACGGCAAGAGTAATTAGTCTAACAGTTCTAGACAGGGAACTAGAAAAAAGTCAGAGCAGGGCAATTTTCAAATGTTCATATGAGAGTCCATTGGAATATTTTGACAAGGGCTTCCAAAAGTATCCCTCTATTGGGACCCTGCCCTTTTTATCTATAAACTTAAACCTGAGCTGATCCATGGACTCTATTGTCTCTGAGAGCAAATATCAGAATTTAGTAGCTTGAACAGAAAATGCCTGCCTTCCATTCACAAATATTACTTTTAGATTATTTTAAGAACAGCATTTCAGCTACCAAAAACCACAGAAGAATAAGAATCTCAGTCTAAGACTACCATTTCAAATTATTTCCAGCAGGAAAGTGTAAACAGGTATTCTTACAACTCATAAATGGCTTTGTAAGTCTCCTTCAAGTCTCCCAGAAGCCTTTAGCACCAGGTAAAGCACATTGCTACAGACCTCTCCTGAGCTGCCAAGGCTGGGTTTGAGAGCTGCACTGTGGTAAAACTGTAAGAAATTATTTGCAGCGCATGTGTTTTCATTGCCATCAAGTTGACCTCAGTATCACAGGAGCACACCCCAAAGTCAAGACTATTTAAATGCTAAATTTGTTATTTCTAGGGATTGTTTCATATAGAACTTATATTAGTTCCTAGTGAGCTAATTGTGCCATATTGCCACTGGGCAGACCTAAAGTTTGTCTTTTCTAGTACTTCTAGAGAGGCAAAAGCTTATAGTATACAATTTTGGTACTTGTGACTCCAATGTTGTAAAGACAAGATGGGAACTTCTGAATCTGGCACTCTTTACTAGTGCTAACAAAGATGTCACAATTATCTTAGGGACTTGCTTCTTTTAAACAAAGCCAATATAGTTAAGAACATTGATTTTATTTATTTTGCTCTCTGTGAGTTACTACACCAGACCTTTAATTCATTAGGAAAGATGTTTTAGGACGGGGTATTCTAAAGTATTCCCAGGAGCTACTAACTGTCCTTACCTTCTACAGTTATTACTGGAATTGTTGAGTCCTGAGCCCTACCAACCCTAACAACCTAGGTTCAGCCACCCATCAGTATGCTGATTAAAGAAACAAGTAACAATGAAAAGCAGAAAAAGGAAATTTATTCAATCGGCCACACTAGGAAGAGAAACAAAGAGGTCCAGTGACCCCACGCCCACCCCAAGTCCATCTTTGAGATTCTCACATGAGGCTTAGGTTTAAATACATGGCAAGAGGTATGAATAGATAAACAGTCCTAGGCAAGGTGTGGTCTCACCCATCATTGACCCATCATTACCTCAACTCCAGTTTGTCTGGCAAAGTGGTCTGACAAGTTGTCAGAACTCTGTGAAATCTCCTTTGAGGAAGCAAATTACTTCTCTGCTGATACCAGGTTTCACACTTTTTCTTCTCCCATAATGAGTCTCCTGTAAAAATTCCAATTCTTTGAGGGGGGGGTCATTATTTCAATATCTGATAGCCAATGGAAAGGCATGAGCCTCTCTTTAGAGTTCTTCATTGCTGCGGAGAATGGTTACAAAGTGGGAAGAGTAGTTTAGAGTAACTAGGGAGAAGGGTAAAACGCTGCCAGAAACTCCTGTCAGCCACTTATAGTTCCAAAAAGAATTTTGTGTACTTAAGAGGAAGGGAGGGAGAGAAGGAGGGAGGGAGGGAAGCAAGCAAGCAAGCAGTCATCATTTTTTTGAGACAGGGTCTCTTCTGGCCTAGAGCTGCCAAGTAGGCTAGCTTGGTAAGCCAGTGAGCCCCAGGGATCTGCCTGTCTCCACCTCCCTAATGCTGGAATTGCAAATACACACCACTACACCCAGCTTTTTTATGTTGATTCTGGGCCTCAAACTCAGGTCCTCATGCTTACAAGATAAGCACTCAATCAGAACTGTCTTTCCAGCCCAAGAGAATCTTTGCAATGAAGCACATTTTAAATATTATAAGTTGTCACGTATGGTGGTATGCACATTAGTCTCAACTGCTTGGGAAAGTGGGGCAAGAGGAAGCCTTGAGTTTAAAAGTCTGAGGTAAATCTGGGACCATCTCTCAAAAATAAAGTAATTGAATAGATACTCCAAGTTCAGAATCTTTATTACATGGGAATTTTAAGAAATAACCTATTTCTATAAACAAACTTTATCTCTCTAAGCCAATCAGAGCAGAGCACCTTTAAGACACAGTATAATTTAATCTATTAATGGGTTATAGACACATAAGCAACATAATAGCTTCAATTCTACAACTTCACTAATTGCTGAATTCATCGGGTATTTCCCTTCATAGAAATAAATTTTTAATTGATTTATCCTCAAAAAATGTACAATTTAAAAGGTCTGATAAACCAAATTTCTAGATCTTCTCTTCAGAATAGATTTACATCATCCATTTACAGAGATCTCCAAGTGGTTAGACCATAAAGCCAGATTCCTAGTCATTACTGCCACAGAGGGGAATAATTACATGGTGGTGCATGAAAACTAAAACAGAACCAAAAATCAATATAGGAGCAGAACTAGAGAAACCAGAAGTCAACAGACTTACTTTGGAATTCACTCCAAGAATGAAGGAAAGATGCATCCAGGTCTAAACCATTCATAAAGTCTACTTCTATGGCAAGTGAATTTCAACTGGTTTAGTCCAGTAAATTAGTGTGCCATCTTAAGGTCAACTACAAAATTGATGAAGTATGGTTTTTCTAAACATAAAATTATACATCTCAAAATGTATAAAGTGAACATGTGTAACAGGTTTTTATTTAACTCAGTAATGTAGAAGCCAGTAAGATATAATTGACTCAAAAGAGAATTCAGAGAACACATACTACACAGATAATTTGGAATGTTGGAATAAATTCACTAATAGAGGCAAAATTGGTCCATACCCACAGTTATTAATTACTGCTCAATCAGGATTCTTTTGCATTTCTTTGGCTAAACATCAAGTTTACCATCTGACCTTGGGCTGCTATATCAAAATATCATGAGCTGGGTGGCTTAAACAGAAAATATTTATCAAATCTCTGGAGCTGGCAAATTCTGCAGTCTGGAGCAGTACAGTATACTGGGTGATAGGTTCTAGCGAGGACCCTCTTCCAGGCTGCAGAGATCCATCTAATTCTCTGGCCTTTTCCAAGAATACTAATTCTATTCATGAGGCTTCACACACATGACCTATTTACCTCCCAAAGGTCCCACCAACACTTTGAGATTAGAGTCTCAACTTTTGAACTGCAGAGTAAATATAGTCCATTGTACTGTCAATTTTCTGCAGCTTAATTGCTGCAAAAAAGGTCAAAGACACAAATAACCCAACAGTTGCATTGTACTAGATACCCAATAAACTTTTTTTGTCCATTTGAAGGTCTTTGACAATTGCTCTGACAGTAGCATTTGTCCTTCCCTCGTTAAGGAAAAGACCTTGCCCCTTCCTTGTTTTTCTTCTTATTTGACTCTGGGTTTCTGAATATTAGACCAAGGTCCTTGCTGCCTCAATAGGTAGACAAAAAAAAAAAAAATTAAACTGATTCCCAGCATTCTCAGCCCTTATCACTATCTGGTCTAAACCTTCCCTTTGTTACAGAACAGGAATCATTTCTTCATGTTCAAAAAGAACTGGAAAGAGGTGGGGGAAATATTTCTGAAACCAAGATTTTTTTATAAGAAAAAATGTTTTCATTCATTTAGCAACTATATCTAATAAGCATTTGCTTTCCAAACTGCACTGTAACATTTAAGGGCCTGCAAGAAAGGTCTCTGCAACTTCAGTACATGCCACTGTCTTCTTTTTTTTTTTTTTTTTTA
>NW_008355157.1:2774300-2778694 GCF_000622305.1 Nannospalax galili
GGTCTCTGTTTTTTAAGTTCGTTATATATTCTGGTAATTAAATGTCTTCTTTTACCTGTTAAGATTCAGCTACACCCTTTACCACTTTGGGAGCCTTTCTACATGTTTCCCTGTCTTTGGGGTTTTTCATTCCCTCAACATTTTGCATGCCTGAATCCTTCTTACCCTTCATCACCTCTTCTAAAATAGCCTTTTCTACTTCTCTAGCCTACCTCATTATGCACTTTCACCCATACCTTCCTGTTTCCTTTCTAGTACCACAAGTGGCAATTATTTTGTTCGTCTACCTGCAACAGACTGTTTTCGTCTTGTAAATATAAAATTCGATAAAATATCTTCATTTCAAGACTATGTCTGTCTTCTTTGACATTAAGTCTAAGTCTTTACCACATAGAATTCCTAATACTTAATAAACATTTGGAAACATTTGCTGAAGCCAAGTATGGTGGCATATACCTGTAATTTCACAACAGGTCTCTGAGGCAGGATTTGAAGTTCAAGGCCAGCCTGGGTCACACAGATAACATGATTCTGTCTAAAAAAGTATGTGTGTATATGTATGTATGTATGTATGTGTGTGTTTCACAAATCCCCAATATGTTGGGGGGAGGGGAGGAGTAGTATGATGAAAGAATAACTGAGAAGCTAATGAAATAAACAAAACTTTCATGAATTTTAAGAGTTCAACACTTATCATGGAGGAGGGGCCCTGGCATATATCTCAGGCTTCTAGTTGAAACCCTTGCTGAAAGATAGTGTTCTAGGAACAGGGACAAGTCAATCTTTAGAGGGACTGAAACCCAGTACCAAATTGTCTGAATCTGAGCATATTGCCCTTGCAGAGGACCACAATTTGATTCCCAGCATCTACATCAGGCAGCTCAAAACTACCTTTAACTCCAGCTCCTGGGGAATCTAACCTCTGACCTCCACAGGCACCTGCACTCACATGCACAGAAACACAGTCATATATACATAATTAAAAATAACAAAAATAAACCTTAAAAATTATTTCAATCTCAGGCCGGGCGTGGTAGCACACGCCTTTAATCCCAGCACTCGGGAGGCAGAGGTAGGTGGATCTCTGTGAGTTCAAGGCCAGCCTGGTCTACATAGTGAGTTCTAGGACAGCTGGGGCTGCAGAGGGAGACCCTGTCTCAAAAAGACCAAAAAAAAATTTATTTCAATCCCTTATTAAGTCAGAATAATCTGAGTTTACCTCCCTTAGCTGCCAGAAGAAAACAACTACTTTCTGGAGGAATATATCATTATCTAGCACCTACTAGAACAAAATCACTTAAGAGGTAAAAAATGTATAAAGGAGATACTGATGTTTATATTGTCTTACACAGAGAAAAATAACAAAATGAGAATTTCACTAGAAATTGGAATCCATAAAAATCAAGTGAAGAGTTTAGAAAAACTACAAAATACAGAAAAGAACATAAAACAAATAGAATAAAAGATCTAACATGTAAAATAAGAGAAAGTAAGCAGAAGCCACAGTTTAGAGAAATTGGTAGAGAACTGTGTGTACATGTTCATGTGTGTGTACACTCTATCCTGATTAAAAAAATAATAATAAGGTCTCTCCCTAAACCTGGACTTTACTGATTCAACTATGTTGGCTAACCAGCAAGCTCCAGGGATCTACTCTGCCTCCTTGTGGCTAGAATTACAGGTGCGTGCCATTGCCCCTGGCTTTCTGCATTACTGTTGGGAATCCAAATTCAGTTCCTCATCCTTGCACAGCAAAGACTGCCAAAGAAATTTTCAGAACTAATAAAACAAGCCAGAAATTCTAGGAGTTCAAGTAGGATAACTACAAAAAAAACACACTCAGGTAATCATGCAAAACTACTGAAAACAAAAACAAAAAGAAATTTTACCAGAGCACATTACTTTCAAAGAAAAACCAAAACTTACAGAAATTATTTAAACATAAATGAGAGAACACACAATAGAACCCAACTGAATAGCACACACACCGTAGAGAACACACAATAGAATAGCACACACAGTAGAGGACACACAATAGAACAACAGCACACACGGTAGAGGACACACAATAGGATAGCATTTCCAAAGTTCATTAAAAAAAAAAAAAAAAAGTACTGCCAGTATGGAACTGAATATCCAGTAAAAATTTCCTTTAAAAAATGAAAGTAGAGGCTGGAGAGATGCCTAGTTGGTAAAGCACTTGGCTGAAGAGACCAATGTTTGTAAGAGTGTTAGAAAATACAAAAATCTTAGATGCAATATTTATTCACAAAAAGCAAAATTCTGTTCTAAAACCCAAGAAGTAGTTGAAGTATCAGAAAGCAACTTGTTCTGCTGTGTCTCAGAAGAACTTTTCAGTCCTGCAGGGATGGGGAATGAATTGGAAGAGGGTTGGGACTACAGCAAGGGCACCTCTGAGTTCTGGTGAGGTGAAGTTGTCTGAGACTGTAGTGATAGGAAGGAATGGATTTTTAAAATAAAGTGTCTGTAGCTTATGAAATAGTGAAAAAAAAAAGAGGCAGGCCAGTAGATAGAGTCATTCTTATATTATAAAGAAGGAATTCAATGATAGACCTAGAGGACGTTGTACTTAAGAGGAATTTTAAAGACAGGGTATTAAGACCATTAAGAAAACTACTACAGAGCACACACCTGTGAGGTATACTCATGTGCACACATGTGTGTATGCATACCATGGTCCATGCATGGAGGCCAGAGGACGACTGTGGGAGTTGACTTTCTCCTTCCCCCATGTGGGTCCCATGGAGCAAACTCAAGTCATCAGACATGGAGGCAAGAGACCTTATCCACTGATCCATCTGGCCATCCCCAGCACAACTTTTTTTTTCAGCTTGTTTTATGTTTTATTGTTGTGGAGACCTCAGGCCTAGACCAGGTATTTGCGCAGTGGGTACAACACTCCTCCCACTGCTGCTTCTGGATCTTCAGCTTCTCCTTGTGCTTGGTGGACCGGCAGCACAAGACTCTTGCCTTCTTGAGCCACAGGTCCATGGCTTGTATTTCTTGCCTTTCTGACTTCGGTTAATGATGGTGAGAACACGGGATTGCAAACACCTTGTTCTTGGAGCATGTGGACACATTGCAGCCTGTCACTTTGGCCGCATGCAGCTAAGTCAGCTCTACCTCCAGATCATCCAGCCATTTCAGCTGCTCCTCTTTCTTCTGAGGAGGCCCATGCCTTAATCTTGGCCACTGACTCTGCATGTTTGAGAAAAAGAGCTCAGGCATAACTTTTTAAGAGTTCTTTCTTGGGCTGGAGAGATGGCTCAGAGGCTAAGAACATTGGTTGTTCTTGCAGAAGACCTGGGTTCAATTCCCAGCACCCACATGGCAGCTAACAACTGTCAGTAATTCCAGTTCCAGGGGATCTGACAGCCTCTTCTGTCCTCTGCGGCATTGCATGGCACAGGTGCACTTACCTACCTGCAGGCAATACACACATACACATAAAATAAAAATAAATAAAATATTTATTTTTCAAAAAGAGTTCTTTCCCTGCTGGGCTTGGTGGCGCAGTCAGAGACAGGCGGAACTCTGTAAGTTCAAGGCCAGCCTAATCTACATAGTGAGTTCCAGGACAGCTGGGGCTACAGGGAGACCCTGTCTCAAAAAGACAAAAAAAACAAAAACAATAAAAGTTCTTTCTTAATAGCCTTTCTCAGGCATAAAATTCTATATCAAAAGAAAGATACAAACCCATCAAGTAATTATACATTAATATAGTTACTTTACTCACTGTCTTCCTCTACCAGACTTACTAGGCTATAATTTTATTTTGCTCTTTTCTTTTTTTCTTTTTTTTTAGCAGGATGTCACTATATAGTCCAGGCTGGCCTTGAACTTGCGAGACTATTTCCTCCTCCCAAACTCTGGGATTACAGGCATGTGGACCATCTCCAACTCCAGAATATATATCTATAAAGGCAGGGGCATTGTCTCTTTTATTCAGGTTCTATCCCCCTGAGCTTAGATTGATACTCTGTGTACACCAAGCACCCCCAAAATAATTATTAAATGAATAAATGAGTGAGTGAATGAGGCATTGTTATGTTACACAGATCACCTTCTTTAAAATAGCAAAGATGTTCTTTTCCATCATAAACTAATTTTATCTTAATTAATGTGTTCAAAGTCTATTAAAATGCTTGAAAATAAAGTGACTGTTTTTTAATGTTTGCAGGACTATCTCAAGCAGGTGCTGGACATTGATCTTCATGCTCAGATCCATTTTGGCAGGGTTTTTATGAAGCCAGGGTATGAAAATCATTTTATCTACTATATGGGATTGGTTTGGATTGCTTTAACTAATCAAATTTTAAATGCTTTTTTTTCTTACACTTTCTATTGTGCGTTACTTATTTTAATAAAAAAAA
>NW_008355157.1:2779681-2797634 GCF_000622305.1 Nannospalax galili
TGCTCTTTTCTTTTTTTCTTTTTTTTTAGCAGGATGTCACTATATAGTCCAGGCTGGCCTTGAACTTGCGAGACTATTTCCTCCTCCCAAACTCTGGGATTACAGGCATGTGGACCATCTCCAACTCCAGAATATATATCTATAAAGGCAGGGGCATTGTCTCTTTTATTCAGGTTCTATCCCCCTGAGCTTAGATTGATACTCTGTGTACACCAAGCACCCCCAAAATAATTATTAAATGAATAAATGAGTGAGTGAATGAGGCATTGTTATGTTACACAGATCACCTTCTTTAAAATAGCAAAGATGTTCTTTTCCATCATAAACTAATTTTATCTTAATTAATGTGTTCAAAGTCTATTAAAATGCTTGAAAATAAAGTGACTGTTTTTTAATGTTTGCAGGACTATCTCAAGCAGGTGCTGGACATTGATCTTCATGCTCAGATCCATTTTGGCAGGGTTTTTATGAAGCCAGGGTATGAAAATCATTTTATCTACTATATGGGATTGGTTTGGATTGCTTTAACTAATCAAATTTTAAATGCTTTTTTTTCTTACACTTTCTATTGTGGGTTACTTATTTTAATAAAAAAAAATTAGTGCTAAAATCCTTTGCATATATGCAGTTCCAGTTTGAAGTGAAATTTCATCTTCCTTATGAATCAATGAGCTTAGTATAAACAAAGCAAAGAAACTTTTCCAACTTGTTTTACTTTTTTTCTTTTGAATTTTTGTGATTTTCGTACAATACGTCTTAATTATATTTCAACTCCCTCCCCCATCGGCACCTCCCAAAACCCTCCAGATTTCATGCATTCTGTCATTTATGTTAAGGTCTATCGAGTCAAGTTTGTGTCCCCCCCCCCTTTTTTTTTGGTCTTTTTGAGACAGGGTCTCTCTGTAGCCCCAGCTGTCCTGGAACTCACTATGTAGACCAGGCTGGCTTCGAACTTACAGAGATCCACCTGCCTCTGCCTCCCGAGTGCTGGGATTAAAGGTGTGTGCCACTGCATACAGCTTGTGTCCCCTTTTTAATGACTGTATACTAACACCTTCTTCTTTTTCTCTTTCTCCATACTCCTTCAACCTTTTAAGTAATAGTTTAGCATGGAGATTCTCATATATGCATGAAAGTAGCAAATTCTGTGAGCCCCCAAGTGTTCATCGCTAAGATTAGTAGCTACCAACATGCTTTCGTCTGTTTCCTCAGTCTCCCCAACCTCTTTTGGGAGCGAGAGAACCAGATTGTTTTAAAACAAATTCTGGATATCATGTTATTTTGATAAATCATAAGAACAAGAACATTCTCTAACATAAATGCAATAGTATTGTCTGACCTAACAAAATAAGTAATATATTCATATCTTCTAATATCCTCATTATAGTCAAATTCTCCCAAATAAGAGAAAGAATGCCTTTTATATAATTGTTTTGATTCAGGATTCAAGTGAGAACTATTCTGAATTTAGTTATTAAGTCTCTATTAAATGAAAATATTTATTCCTCTTTTCCCCCTTTTGTTAATGTATTTGGGGTCTCATGGTGGTGGGTGTCTTGGTAGTTTTTTTGTTTTATTTTTGTCAGTGACTTGGAGAAACTAAATCACTTGTTCCGATTAATAGATTTGACTGATTGCTCCCTTCAGTTATATTTAACATGTTCCTGTATCTTCTGTATAGTCTATAGGTTAAACGTTAGCTCTAAAGACTAAATTAGATACAGACTCAATTTCTTTTACCTTCACAAGAATACCTTATAATGGTGTTTAACACTGCTTCCTGTTCTTTCCCAAAAAGAAAGAAAAACAGTTATATACCAAGATTTTGCACCTTTCCTAAAAGCTAATAACCCATAGGAATAGCTAAAAACTAATAACCTGTAAGTATAGAAGGGAGGTCCTATAATTGGTTATAAATCCTCAAAGAATGCTGAACAGTGGTGTTAAGGAAACACATATGGTCTTCAAGCAGTAAAGCTGTCCTCTCAGACCCCTGCTACTCAGTGAACCTCTGATTTCATGTTCAGACCTCAGTGTATGGGTGAGTGTTTCAGCAATGATTCTTAGCTCAGAATTACACTGGTGGCTCTTATGAGCCCTAAGAGAGAGTAGAGTGCAGGCTTCATAGTTGTTACAAGTGAGCCTTGGGAAACAAAAGCACATTTCTGAACCCAGTTCTCCAGAGTGTCATCCAGCTCTCCTAATAGTCCCAGTTTTTTGAATGCCAGGTTTCAGTTTGAAGACAAAGATGAGGCTTTGCCTACACAATTTGGCCTTATTTGGTACAAAACTAAGATTAACCCTAAAGTGTTCTCCACAATTTATGACTTACAGTTCTTTGCAGTATATGTCTATGCTTGCTTGTTGAGTGTATCCTCAAATATATCTATTGCTAGAAAAACCCTTTTGTTGTTGAAACTGTGAGATTAGATCATTCTATTAAGAATAACATTTTGAGCCGGCAAAATGGTTCAGTGGGTAAAGGCACTTGCCACCAAGCCTTGCCACCACCCCATATGATAGAAGTCGAGAAAGAGATCCAATTCCTGAAGGTTGTCCTCTGACCTCCACACACAAGGTACCATGGCATGTACACATCACACACACATACACACACACACACACACACACACACACACACATGGCATGCAAAATAAATAAACATTTAAGAATAACATTTTGTCATAAACTAACATTGTATGCTCCATTTCCCCCCAAATCTCTCTGGACAGTAGTGGTTTGATTACACAGGACATCCTGAAGCATATCATTGTGCTTCTCACTAATCTCAGAACTTGCTTTGATGTTTCCCTTTGTTGTGGGGAAGAAGATGATATAAGCTGCTCTCACCTCTATAGAATTATTTGTGTAATATATATTAAATGCAGCACCTATGATGGTGATTTTTGTACTGTTTTTCTTTTCACTTGATTGTTAGCCATTCTCTTCAACTTTAGTTCTTCAATTCCTAATGTTTATTCTTCTTTAAAGTCATATCACTTTGGTACCTCAGTCATTATATAAATGCTGTTACATTCTGCCTCAAGAGAATAAACAGTATGTGCTAAGTTCCAAGGAAATAGCTTTCCAGAGCTAACAAAAATTTCCAGATTAAGACACTTGTGATGGTAATGGATGAGCATAAAATGTTTTGTTGTAAATATAAGATGTAAAAGGTGATTTAAAGTGCCCTTATACACTATGTTGGTTTTAAATACAATTATCTATGTACTTGTTTGCTATAACAAAGTGGCTTAGAAATTTAAGTGGGCTTTTTTTAACTGGCCAGAATTTTATACTTTTCTAAAAGTAATAAGATTTTAGTGGTAATTGCTACTTACTAATATTAAAAAAAGGAGCAGAAAATATTCAAGTAGATTGTTCTTTCCATATACAATGCATTCCAAATATAATTATGTCTTTGGTTTTAAAGAAAAAGATACCCAGGGCTAAGGAGATGGCTCAGTCAGTAAAGTGTTTGCTGCATAAGTATAGGACCTGAGTTTAGATTCCTAGCACCTACATAAAAAGCTGAGATCAGTAATATACACCTGTAATCCCAGTGTTGGAAGACAGAGACAAGAGAATGCCCAGGGTTTGCTGACCAGTCAGTCTAGCCACTGAGCTAAAGGTTTAGTTAGAAACTTTGTCTCAAAAATAAGATGGAGAGCCACAGAAGAAGACACTATCTACCTCTGGCCTCCACATGCACATATACATATGCACATACACATACACAATTTAAAAAATACTCAGAAAATCACTTGGAGATTATCAACCAGACCTGCTATGGCTCATCTGTAGTGAATCTAGCTGTTCTCTAGAATGCATCTGGGAAGTTATTTTCATAACACGAGAATATTTGTTGCCAAGTTACATACCTATAAATTGATATGACAGTCAAATCTCATTTTTCTAAAATACAGCAAAGAATTGGGGAAATAAGAAAAAACAGAGGTCCCAAAGTCCATGTAATAACATTTCATAGAATACCCATACTAACTTTATCTAATATGAACCGTAAAGTTAAAACAACCTTGGTTCCAAATCTTTGTTTCCCCACTTAGTAACCAAGTGAGATTGAGCCAAATTGTTTAGTATCTCTTGGTTTCAGTCTCCTCGTCTATTAAATGGTATAACAATTTGTCACTTTTGGGGATTTTGTGAGACTTACATGAAATAATGTACGTGATACATATGTGTTACTTTTAAGTAGTAATTTAATTTTTCATTATTATTATTCTAAAAACTAGGAAAAAACAGATGAGAAACATAGGATCATAGCAACATGGAATTATTGTTTATAAAACAACCCAAAGTATCCTTGTGATCTGAATCTACCATCACTGAACTATGACATATCAATGATAGCTATAAATCGTCAAAAATGTCACTGTCATGATATTATTGTAAAGGATAATGAGGGAATGATCTATTTTTAAAAGATCAAGCCAAGGACCCAGAGAGATGGCTCAGTAGCACTTGTTATCGAGCCTGATGCACTGAGCTCAAACGCCTTGACCCCCATGATAGGAGAGCATTGACTCTCACATGAGCTGTGGCACAAACACCCACAATAGATGTTAATTTTTTTAATTAATGGCAAAAACAAACATAATTTGGGTGCTTTAAAGGGTTACTTTTTGCCTATATGGAAGTTTCAGCATTCCCTGAGGATTTTGCATCATTCAGATTTCATTAATATATAAACTATATAGCAAAAATTCTACAAAAGGATAAATAATAGAAAAAGGTCACTGGGGGATAAAGAGATGACTCAACCATTAAGAGCACTGGGTTCGGTTCCCCACACACACATGGCAGCTAACACCTGTGCTTACCTCCAGTTTGAGGGGGATCTGACACCCACTTCTTGTCTCTGTGGACAGTGCATTGCACAGGTGCACTTACATGCAGGCAAAACATTCATACACATAAAAGAAAAGTAAATTAACAAAAAAAAAATCACTCCTCAACTGCCTACCCCTCCACACCACTCACCTGTCCCATGTTCCCTATAAGAGCTTATATCAGAATCTTGAGAAAGGAAAATTTGATAATATTTATTATTGTTACTTTAACTTTGTTCTAGCCAAGGAATGTTTTTATTTGGATAGTTCAAAAGCACCTTTATATTATCGAATAATAAGATTGACTTAAATCTCTAGCAAAAGTACTGTAAACACTAAGTAGAAGAGTAGGAAAATTGGGAATCACACGATTTTGGAATACATTCTTATAGAACTGGCAAGGAGGGGAAAAGTAAAACAGAAAATCAGGAAATTTGGTTTACTTGAAAATAGATGGTACTAAAAAGATTGATTTCAGAGTGTAAAGATTTAAAGGCAAATTTTAGTCAGGCATGGTGGCACATGCCTTTAGTCCCAGCACTCGGGAGGCAGAGGCCGGCAGATCTCTGTGAGTTCCAGACCAAACAGAGAGACTCTGTCTCAAAAAAAAAGAAGATTTAAAGGCAAATCAACAGAAAAGTACTTTCTATGATAGGTGATCTGCAGGCATAACCACAAAACAAAGAGCTAGAGTGCTCAGTTCACCTCTCGTGTTCCATAGCAGTCACAAACAAGTACACTCTTTTTTATTTCCAGCTTGCCAACAACATTTGCAACTTTGGATATTGATGGTGTAAGAAAAATTATTTTTGCACTACCAGGTAAGAATCATTAAAATTGTTTTCTCCTTTTTCTAGAAAAAATGACCAAATTTGGGGGGTGGGGGAGCTTCTCAGATGACCAGTCTCTAATCATATTACTTGATTTTGAATCTGACCAGCTAGACTGAAGTTCTAATACTGTAGATATTGTTTCTTCACCTATAAAACGGACCTAATATCTGATCAAACCAGATAATATCTTCCAGAGTGCAGGCCTAGCCCTAAGAGGATGACCAGTTTTCAGCTATCACTAGACCTTCCTCTGCCAGCTGCCTTTTTCTTATAGGAAATTGGTCAGAGTTAGCAGTCTGATCAGCTCCCACAGCTAGAAGTATTGTCAACCATGAAATATTAAATCAGAAAGTATAGCCAGATATTGTGATGCATATCTGTAATTAGAGCACTAAGGTGGCTCAGGAAGAAAGATCATGAAATGAGGACCGCCTGAGCTACAAAGAAAGTTTGAGCAGATCTACCTTTGGTCCTTGCATAGTTTGGGATTGTTAGGGAAAAAAGGAGCAGGAAGACAGGACTGCTAATATTGATAGATCTCAGCTAGGCCTCACACATCATCAGTCTGACAGCACCATCACCACCTTACTCCCATGTGAGTAGAAACTTATGTGTTCAGACTGTAGAAAAACCAAGTTTGTCCAATTTATAAGATTTTTTGTAAAATATGGTCTTTTTGAGACAAGGTCTCCCTGTGGCCCCAGCTGGCCTGGAACTTGATATTAGACCAGGCTGGCCTCACAGAGATCTGCCTACCTCTGCTTCCCAAGGGCTGGATTTAAGGTGTGTGCCCCAACAAGAATTTTTAAAATTCAGATTTTATTACTTTTATCCATGAATTTTTGTCTTTATGAGTCTTAATAAATTTTAAAGCAGTTTAAAACCTTCATAGATCTACTTATTATTTTTCTTAACTTTAAAAATTATCCTTTAGAGCCAGGCATGGTGGCACACACCTGTAGTCCCAGCAATCGGGAGGCAGAGGCAGGCGGATCTCTGTGAGTTCAAGGCAGCCTGGTCTACATAGTGAGTTCCAGGATAGCT
The DNA here is from genome assembly GCF_000622305.1 of Nannospalax galili. Lineage (NCBI taxonomy): Eukaryota > Metazoa > Chordata > Mammalia > Rodentia > Spalacidae > Nannospalax > Nannospalax galili. Next base: position 2,786,409 of record NW_008355157.1, read on the forward strand.
GGGGCTACAGGGAGACCCTGCTTCAAAAAGACAAAAAAAATTATTCTTTAGGATGTGACGACTTATACCTATAATTCCAAAACTGGAGAGGCTGAGACAGGGAAATCACCACAATTTCAAGGCCAGCCTTAGCTGCATAGTGAATTCCAAGTCAGCCTTGGCTATTGAGTGTGATCTAGCCTCAAAAAAGGGTGTGGGGGTGGTGCTAGAGAGATGGCTCGGTGGTTAAAAGCACTAACTGCTCTTGCAGAAGACCCAGTTCCATTCCCAGCACCCACAAGGCAGCTAACAACCATCAATAACTCCAGTTCCAGGGAATCCAATGCCCTCTCCCAACTCTGCGTGCATTGCACGACATGGGTGCACTAACACACACATAGGCAATTCACTCATAACACATAAAATAAAAATAATAAATAAAATACTAAAAAAAATTAAAACCTGTAATAATTCTGCTCACAGATTACTTCAGAGAAAGTAACTTCTTGTCCTTTAAGACCCACAAATCTCATAGGTTTGAGAGATTTATTTTTTTATATTAAGCAAATTTCAAAATAGAGCTATAAGAAGTAGATGCAGGCAGAAGAACTTTAAATGTTAACAGCATTTTAAGCCCCTATCTATAAGCATAAAAGATACTAAATTGGTATTATACAAAAAATACTGAGGGCACACACACATACGACAACCTCCAAAATGTATGTGTGGCATACAGCTAACACCTTCGGCCTTTAATGTTTCCTCAGTCATTCTGAAAACCATTATATGAAAAAAAAATCTATTCTTCCTAGCTTTATTTTGTCTAAAAGAGTCTCTACTTTCTCTACAGAAGGTGTGAGTTCAACTACAAACTAGTTTATCAGTGATACTAGAACAAATCTTTGTGGAAACTCTCTTCACCATTTCTAATGAAATATACAAAATTTCATTTCTAATGAAACATCTACAAAAAAAATTCTACAAAATTAAAACCCCTCTTCAAATCTCTACTTCTAGTTGAATCTCCCTCTGCTAAGCCTGAATGAGCCAAAAGAGGGCAGCAGCAGCTCACAGTTCAGGTAGTAGAACTAGCAAAGGTGTTCAGTATACAGGGAGCTTCAATTTCTAAGTGTATTTCTGCTTTCCTTGAAGACCATATACTTAAAGGTTTTCACCAATCTTAAATTTTAGCCAGTATAATATATTTATTTGTTTTGGGGTGTTTTTTTTTTTTGCTTTTTAAAATTATGTGTTCTCTGTAAAAACTTAGAATAAGGGCTCAGCAAGATGGGTTCGTGGGTAAAAGCACCTACCATCAACCCAAATAACCTGAGTTCCACCATATGGTGGAACGAGAAAAGCAACTCCCTGGAGTTGTCCTGTGTCCCCCTCACATGTGCCATTTCATGCATGCACGTATACACCACACACACACACACACACGCACACACACAAATAAATAAATTAAAACTTAAAGCTTTCTTTTAAAACTTAGAAAATACAGCTAAGGGGGCTGGAAAGATGGCTCAGGGGTTAAGAGCACTGACTGTTCATGCAGAGGTCCCAGGTTCAATTCCAGCACCCACCTGACACCTAACAACCATCTGTAACTCCAGTTCCAGGGGGTCTGACCACCTTCTTCTGACCTCTACAGGCATTGCACAACACAGGTGCATTTACACACGTGCAGGCAATACACTCATACACATAAAGTAAAATAACAAATAAAATATTTAAAAAGAAAATACAGATGCTGGGGGTAGTGGCACACGCCATTAATCCCAGCACTCAGGAGGCAGAGGTAGGCAGATCTCTGTAAGATCAAGGCCAGCCTGGTCTACATAGTGAGTTCCAGACTAGCTGGGGCTATAAGGAGACCCTGTCTAAAAGAGACCAAGAAAAAAAAAAGAAAAGAAAAAGATACAGGTAAGAATATAAGAATAAAGAAATGTTATACATAATCATAACCACTACCTAGAAATAATTACAATTTACAACTTTTTAGTAATCATTCCAGTTCTTTTTAGTCTATGAAACCATTTTTTTAAAAAAGCTTAAGTATTACAGCAATTTTATAATCATCTGGTAATGTATTTTGAAGTAAGGGAAAAGTAATTAGTATTCATTAAGATTCTGCTGTCACATGGGAGTATAGTAGTGCATGCCTATATTCCAAGCTCTTGGGAAGCTGAGGAAAGAGGATCATAAGTTTAAAGCCAATCAGGGATGTTTGACTATAGCAAGGAGAGAAAAAAGTCTTCTGTGTTTCTACTGAAGTTATTAGTATCACTCATAACTTTCTGCAATTAAAAAAAAGCTTACCTCTCAGTAATAACCCTAAATGTAAATGGTCCTAACTCTCCAACTAAAAGATGTATACTAGATGATTACATTACAATACAAGGTCCTGGACTAGAGACATGACTCAGCAGTTAAAAGTCCTTGCTACTCCTCCAGAATACCTGAGTTAGGGTCCCAGCATCCATGTCAGGCAGCTCACAACTTCCAGTAACTCAAGATCTAGGGAATCCAATGCCCTATTTTGACCTTCTCTGGCACCTGCACACACCTGGCCTACACACATATGCATAAATAACTTCTTAAAAAAAATTTTGTCTTTTTGAGACAGGGTCTCCCTGTAGTCCCAGATGACCTGAACTCACTATGTAGACCAGGCTGGCCTTGAACTCACAACGATCCACCTGCCTCTGCCTCCGGAGTGCTGGGATCAAAGGCATGCGCCACCACACCTGGCTAACACCTTAAATGTTAAGAAGACAAAAGAAATTTTTTTAAAAAAAATACAAGATTGGGACTGGAGAGATGGGTCAGTGATTAAGAGCACTGACTGCTCTTGCAGAAGACCCGGGTTCTATTCCCAGTACCCACATGGTGGCTAACAACCATTCATAACTCCACTTCCAGAGGATACGACACCCTCTTCTGACTTCCATGGGCATTGCATGACAAGGGTGCAGTTACACACATGTAGGCAATACATTCATACATATAAAATAGAAATAATAAATTTTAAAAATTTTCTTAAAGATTTTAAAATACAAGGTCCAATTGTTGTCTGCCGAAATCACACTTCACTGGCAAAGACATACAGAGATGAAAGTGAAAAAATAGAAAAATGATATACCAAGCAAATGGAAGCCAAGAGCAAGCAAGGGTACCTGAGGTCATATCTGACAGAATAGACTTAAGGCCAAATCAGTCAAAAGTAATAAAGGAAGTCAGTGTATATTAATAAGGGGAACAATCCATCAATAAGATCAATGATTATAAATGTGTATGCAATGAAGATTGATGCACACAGTTTCATAAAGCAAACACTCTTGGACCTAAAGGGACAGATAGGTCTAAATGCAAAAGTAGTAAGTGACTTTAGTCCCCACTCTCAGTAATAGATACAGCATCCAGACAAAAGTCAACAAAGAAACTTTAAAGTGAAACTGCCTTCTGGATCAAATGGAAGTAACAGACATCAATGTTCCATTCAAAAATGGCAGAATATATATTCTACTCAGCTGTCCGTGGGATATTTTCCAAAATAAGTCACATGTTCAGTCATAAAGCAAGTCTTAACAAATTCAATTTTAAAATAACTTATTCTTTCATACTACAATGGAATAAAACTTGAAGTCAATAGTAAGAGAAACTATACAAACAAGGATGCTGACTAGTATATTCTTCACTGATGAATGGGTTATTGAAGAAACTGAAGAGGGAATTTAAAAATTCCTAAAATCAAATAAAAATAAAAGCCTAACTTTATAAACATTTGGAATACAATAAAGGCACTTCTGAGAGCAAAGAAAGTTTATAGCTATGAAAGCTTATGTTTAAAAATCAGGGAGGTCGGGGCTGGAGAGATGGATCAGTGGTTAAGAACCCTGACTGCTCTTGCAGAGGACCTGGGTTCGATTCCCAGCACCCACATGGTGGCTATGAACCATCCTTAACTCCAGTTCCAGGGGAATCTGAAGCTCTCCTCTGACCTCCGGGGCATTGCACGACATGGGTATACTCATGTACATGCAGACAATACACTCATACACATAAAATAAATAAATTTTAAAAAAAAATCAGGGCGGTCTCAAATAACTTGATATATCTCAAGGTCTAAGAAGAACAAGAACAAGCCAAACCCAAAATTAATTGATGGAAAGACATAAAAAAGGTTAGGGCAGGAACTAATAAAATGGAGACTAAAAGAACAGTGCAAAACATGAATCAATGAAAAAAGGAGAGAAGACCCAAATTAATAAAATTATGGATGAAAACTGGCAATTATAACAGATACCAATGAAACTCAGAGGATCATAAGGGAATACTTTGAAAACTTGCATCCCAGCGATGATATCAATAGATGCAGGAAGGACCTCTAACAAAGTTCATCATTTGTGAGAAAAACCATGAAGAAACTAGTAGGAATAGAAGCAAAGTATGTCCGCATAATAAAGGCTGTTTATGAAAAATATTTCAAACATTATACTAAATAGGATAAAACTAAATTTATATCCTTTAAGGATGAGGCAAGGATGTCTACTCTTACTCAGTATAGTGCTTGAAGTCTTTGCCAGAGCACAGCAAGAGGAAGGGAAACAGTGGGACAGGGAGAAACAACAGAAGGCAGTGGAGGGATATGATGAAGTACAGTAAATACATGCATGAAATTATCATAACTAAACCCACTATTATGTATGATGTATATGTGCTAGTAAACAAAGGATAAAATTACCTTAACTATTTTGTCAGTACAAGAGAATTGAAGATGTACTTTTATAAATTGACCATGTCTCTTACTTCGAGGATGGAATTGACAGCATTTAGGGAAAGGGAACCAAAAACTAAAATAGCCCATTCCCCACTACCAATGTAAACATGCAGTGTTATATACAACTACACAAAATAATTACTAATAATTACTAAAATTGGGATTTTACAATTAGTAGAGATTTGGAGAATCATGTAGTCCTAACCCTTCATTTTGTGGATGAGCAGAGTTCAATTCAAAAGGTTTGTTAGGCCAAGTGTGGTAGTGTACAACTATAATCCAAGCACGTCTTCAATACCTTTTATTAATCTAGATTGTGCAAATAAAGAAAACACACAACTAAGGTAGAAGGATTCCCATGAACTCAAAGCCAGACTGCAGCTCCATAGCAAGACTGTTTCAAAAGGGAAAAAAAAAAAAAAAAAGTTTGGGAGTTAACAAAGTTGTGCAGCTTGATCAGTTAGTTAATATAAAATGCAAACAAAATATGTTGTTTGGACCCAGTTTTTACTTTGCATAGCTGCCCTCTTTCACTCTGAAGCACATGACCCACCTAGATTTGTCTATTCTCGGAAAGAATCAGAAGAATTTCTGAAATTCTTCTGATAGCTTTAAAAGAACTTGGTATTTATAACAGTCTGATACAACTGTTCAGCTGCCATAGACAAACCCAGAATGGGTAATTTAGACAACAGATTTGTTCCCTCATAGTTCTGGAAGCTGAAAGTCCAAACCTCAAGATGGCAGCAGTACTGACCTCTGATGAGGCCTTCCTGCCTGCCTTACAGTTGGCCGCCTTCTGACTCCCTTGGCCTTTCCTCGGTCATGTATTCTTCTCAGATCTCTTCTGCTTTTTGTATTGCATGAGGGCCCTATCCTATGTCTTCTCCAAGCTATGTCTTCACCAAGCTTCGATCACCACCTTAAAGGCCCTGTTCCAAATATGATACATAATTGTATTCAAGTAATCCTTTGGTTCTTGTTTAAAATTTAAAGATATCTCTGGATAGAGATGATCATAGATAAACTTCCTTACGCTTATTTATATTTTCTATTTTTTTTATACCAAGCATATTCCGACAATAAAAATGCTTTAAAAATAACAAGAAGATATAAGAAACATTTAACTTATCAAGATTAAGGAGTTGATACTCAGTGGTAAAGTATGTGCTTCACACGAACTCAGCCCTGGGCTCAGTCTCCACCACCTCACAACCCTACATATATATACACACACACACACACACACACACACACACACACACACACTTAAGGATAGCAATGGTTTTCGATCAATGGCTCTCAGGAAAGCAGAAGGAGTGTCAAAGAGCTTCTGAGTATCAGAACTTGTGTTTTCTTGGAAGACCCAAAGGTTCATACCTTCTATAGCACGTGGTTCACTCTGCCTCACATCTGCCATTCTGTCAAATTCAAAATGATTCAGAAGAAAAAGACTAATAGTCACTTTCATTGGGTTCTGTCATATCCGAAGGTATACACATATATAATTACTTAACGAATTTTTATGTGGTATAATATAAATAACTACTTGGTTGAATTTCAGGGAATCCTGTATCAGCTGTGGTCACCTGCAATCTCTTTGTTGTGCCTGCACTGAGAAAGATGCAGGGTATCTTGGATCCTCGGCCAACCATCATCAAAGCCAGGGTAATGTTTCCTAATGACCAGAAACCAAAATGGAAGCTGGGTAACAAGTACTAACTGCCCAAAATGTAAATGTGGTAATATTCTCCTGTTTGTGATGGAAAATGAAAAGGAACAGTCACTTTTTTATTTTCCTCCAACATGACTTCATGAAGTTCATAAAAGCATCCAGAGAGCAAGGCTTCAGACTTCAAGTGGGTCATAAGAACAAAGCAGTAAACAGAAAGTGGCCGGCACCACACTAACACTAGACCTGTGTAGAATAAGAGATAAGAAATATTTGCCCAGTGTAAGTTCATGGAGGACTAAAATTAACCTACTTGTTTTTTATGTGATTTCTACCTCAAAAATTTCAGAAAAGGGTGAAAAAGAACTAAAAAGAGACTGGTACTTCAGGAGGGAAAAGTAACTACATTGTTTGGAAAAGGACTGCTAAGTCAGGAAATATACTATAGTAAAAGTCACTTGGAAATTAGAATCTTATTCTCTACCAACACTACTCACTTAACTTACTACTTCTAATTATGTTATACATTTTTTGTATTACTAATAAATGACTTTCTTGACAGCATAAAGTACAGTACCAAGCTATGATTTTTCAAGAGTTTTAAAATAAACTTAAATATGACAGAATGCTATGATTAGTTAACAAAAAGAACATAAAACACGAAAAAGAAAATAACAAAATATTATTGTGGATACATAGGATAAAAACATCTAAGATGGCTGGATGGCTGACAAGATGGCTCAGTGGGTAAAGGCATTTGCTGCCAAGCCTGACAACCTGCGTTCAATTCCTAGAAACCACATGGTGGAAGAAGAGAACTGACTCCCACAAGTTGTGTATGCGTGTATTGCGTGCATGTGTGTACATGCACCCATGTCATGCAATGCCTGTGGAGGGCTTCAGATTCCCCTGGAACTGGAGTTAAGGACGGTTCATAGCCACCATGTGGGTGCTGGGAATAGAACCCGGGTCCTCTACAAGACAAGTCAGTGCTCTTAACTGCTGAGCTATCTCTCCAGCCCCAACCTCTGGATTTTAAAAAATATATATTTAAAATGACACTACTTCCCATGACTTAATAAGAAGTATAAATTGGTTTAATTTATTAGGAAATGAGAAATATAACTAGGCTATAGAAATTTTAGAAACATGAATTCAAAAACAGTCCATACCAATGTATATCAAGGTTTTTAATTGGTAGGTTTCAAACATGATTTCCAGGATAAATATGCCCAAGGCCTTCTCTGATATTACTTGTAGAAACAGTGCCTCAAAACTTTCATATCACTTACCAAAAAATTTAGTGTGATAAAACTCTTTTAACCCCTTTTTAGAAGCATCAACCAGACCCAAGTTGAGGTCAGGCCTCTAAAATTGCCCATGGCCTCATGTTCCATCTCAGAATTCACCAACTCTGGTATACCACTTAGGAATAATAGCAAGTTATCTATCAGTAGATATAAAAATCTAGTAAACCTTTACTCCTGCCCTTTTCCCTCAGTCCAGAAGCCCTTCTGGCTCACCTTTTCCTTCCTCTGCCCTAAATCCTGTGGTATGTGATACAGTCTACCACACAACTCCTTAAACTCTCTCAGTTATTTTCTTACTTCTCCTTCCTTCTAATATAACCCAATTTAAGAACCCACAAATTTGAGTGGGAACATGCCTATAATCCCAGCAGTCAGGAAGCTGAGGCAGGAGGATCCTGAGTTCAAGTTAGCCTGGACTACACAGTGAGACCCTGGCTCATAAAATCAAAAAAAGGGAGGAAATCCACAAAATGGATTCAATCCTCCCTTCTTTCTCCTTTTTTATCCCAAACCACTAAGCCTGACTAGAGAAGAGAATTCAGTTACTTGAATTACTGCTGCCAACTTGCAAAGTTAGTAGGGACCAAAACTCACCCTACCTATCCTCATCTGTCCTATAGATGTCCAACTTCTTCCATTCCTCTGGCAGTCTTCCAGGTCTTCACCACTCTCCCCAAGTCCTCACGTCCACACCCCTTGAGTTTTGTAGCCAAACGAGTCTGGGATTGAATGGTGGCTCCAGCACTTGCTAGTCTGTAACTTTTGGCATATCTATAGCTACTTCTAGTTTTGTCTCTTAAATCCCTTTTATGATCAACTCTAATCATCTAACTCCAATTCAAATTATTCAGTACATCCCATGATATCACAGTTAACTTCAAACTCCTCAGAAGAGTACAGGAGGCCTCCACACTAAGCTGTGGCATTATTACACCAACATTATAATCACCTGAACAATAAAAATCTAACTCTTAAATGTAGTTTTTAAGAGTGGGCCTGAACTTTCCTGGGCGTAGTGGTGCACACCTTTAGTCCCAGCACTCAGGAGGCAGAAGCAGGAGGATCTCTGTGAGTTCAAGGCCAGCCTGGCCTACATAGTGAGTTCCAGGCCAGCTGGGGCTACAGAGAGACAAAAAGCAAAAAACAAAAAAGAGTGTGCCTGAACTTAGAGGACTCTCCTTCCCCTAGATCTCTTAGAACCGTCTGTCTCCTGGAACTGTGCTGATGGAACTGTCTCTGAACTCTGTTTCTGGAACTGTGTCTCTAAGTCAGCCCCCACACAGAAATTTGTTTAAAATGGTTTCTGCAGCTTCAATTGGAGTAGTAGAAGCTTGGCCCCACCCTGATCTGGACAGACTATCAGACCTTTTCATCCCTAGTTCTAGGACATCTCATTCATCCAAGGTCACATGTCCTTCCCAAGCTCCACTGTGTCCAATGGAGATGAGGTGCTGCTTTTCAGCGCCTTGATATGTTAACTCTCAAGCATACCCATTCATTCATTATCTTTTTGAGTGGAGCACCAAATTTAGGCTGCCTAGAAAATGAGGTCAGGCACCATGGTTGCAAGACACAAGAGTTTTGGTGGGGTTAATTAAAAGTCATTCCCACACCAAGGTATTCAGCTTCCAGAATGAACATGAGGTTCCCTGCCTGTGCCTGGGATTTTTCTCCTTCCTGGAAGGTTCTGTCTGTACCACCACCATCTCCCTTCTTAGTTTAATAACTTTCTTTTTTTAATGAATAATTTGAGAATTTCATACATGCATATAAGGTGTTTTAATCAAATCCATGCCTACTCCTACCCCTCCAACTCCTCCCATATCTCCCTATCACTTTTTTCTGATGACTTCATGTACTCTTTCTTCTTCTTTCATTCATTTATTTTTTATGAGGCTTTTGGCTACTCTAACATTCTCCCCTCTGAAGAGGTAACCCTAAAATCTTTTAAGGATTAGATAAAAGTTCCCAAATATTTTCAACATTTTTGGCCTTTGGAATGGAGTACGTTGCTAAGAGGCCCAAGAACATTGTGAGTTCTAACCAAGAAGCTGGTTACTTTTCTTTGGGGTCTTCTTACCCTAACTGCCTAGCCAATTCCTACCTCCTATTCTTATCACACCATGCTCTGAAGAGGTTACCCAAATTGCTAGTAGGGAATAGGGACGCAGATCGCCCTGGCTTCTTCCATGCTGAACAGGGATGCAGGGTGAGGCAGTTGGAGTACCCCTTCAGTGGATCTATCTAAAAGACTCCCAAATTGCATAAATCTTACTTCTAGGGGGAAAAGAAAGTCCTTGAATCCTGAATAGGAGATGTGAAGGAGAAGTAAAGGCAAAAGTAATTATCATTACAAGTTCTAGAGAGGGAACTAGAAAAAGAACAGGGCAGTTTTCAAATGTTCATATGAGAATCCATTGGAATTTCTTGACAAGAGCCTCCAAAAGCATCCCTCTATTGGGTTCCTCCTCAGTTTCCTTTTGTCTTCCAAGGCTGGACTCTAGAGTGATGGATTCAGGATTTGCTTTCAGGTATTTTGATAGCTGTTGGAGTGGTTAGAATCAGTGTCAGTTCCCTCTCAAAGGCTTCTGGATAGGGGAAAAAAACAAATATATACATCATTTTAGAACAATAGCTGGTTGTCTCCCTCACCTACAGGTGGGCACTACAGTACTGGAGACCAAGATTTGAAGTCTTACATCTGAGCAGCACTTTCTGGTTAGGAACAAAATCATCAATGAGAAATAATTGTCTAAATAACTTTTTATATAGACTTAAGCCTAATATCTGACAAGTGTAATTCCTTGAATTCTTAAAGAAATATACTGATGACTATACTCTTTGGTTATATTTTCCTTTTGGGTGTTTAAGACCATACAGTTGGCCCAAAAACTCAATTTATTTTTACCTCTTAAGGTCATTTGAGGATGTGTTCCTCAGGGGTCACAGGGGCTTGTTAGGAGCTCCTGGCTCCTTTCTTTTACCAGTTCTGCCTATGTGAAGATAAGTCAAAGGTCCTGCTCGACCATGGCTGGCTTCACTTGGAAGCATGGAGGAAATGTTTCTTCTGAGTTGACCCTCCTCGTTGTAGAGTAGACACTGGTTCAAGCCCATTTGTGGGGTCTCCATGACCTCCCTTAACAAGAGGACAGGCGACTCACCACACTTAAAGGACATTTTGAGAGATGCTCCATAGTCCCTGGGACTTATTCAGCCTTGGAGAGCAAGGAGCAAAAAACTGTTCTTTAAGTCCCTCTGACCAGATTAGTGTAGGCCTCAAAGTATGTCTATTAAACATCCAAGAATATTAGTTCCACCAGTCTTGTACTTTTAATTGCCATGTGCCATGTAGACAATGCTTGGGCAAAAACCAGACCTCAGATAAAGCTTGACTAGACATATATTTTGTTCCTAAAACTAGTTGACTAAACTATGACCTTAGAAATTTTAAGATTATGTGTAATTATTTTTGTCTCATACTT
>NW_008355157.1:2797679-2799367 GCF_000622305.1 Nannospalax galili
AGGCCCACAATATTTCCCTTCTCCTTTTTTTTTTTTTTCTTCTTTTTGAGACAGGGTCTCCCTATAATCCCAGCTGTTCTGGAACTCACTATGTAGACCAGGCTGGCCTTGAACTCACAGAGATCCACCTGTCTCTGCCTCCCTAGTGCTGGGATTAAAGGCCTGTGCCACCACACCCAGCTTGTCTCATCCTTTATATATCATAACAAACCTACACAGACCTTCATCATTTTTGCTTAGGCTTTCTCATCGTTTCTACTTTGGAAAATATCTCGAGACACAATAGCATTAATAAATAAATTTTCCATCTGTTGTAAGACTTCTTTTCCTGGGGATGCTCAGAAATGCTTATTCCCTTTTAAGGTTCTAGTGTCAACCCAGTGTTTGATTAAAGTTTTACTGGGGAACCAATGAGTTTATTGAGCTTACTTACCGAGATAACTGAGGGGTTGCTGAGGTGTATGTATGTCCTGAGGGTATGCACACTGGAAAGCCTTTACCCAGCATTCCTAGCCTTCCCCAGATTGTATACTTTAGCCCTCCCCAAATCCAGGAGGCCATGTGTGAAAAGGGCCAAATTACATACAGTTGACTGGGAAGAGTAGCTGGATATTCTGCTGAGGGTTCAATGACCCTGCTTGGCCCTCTTTTAATGAATGAGCACAACCTTCAACAGCCCAATTGTGACGATGTTCAGAGATCAGGCTCAGCTGAAGTCATGATGATGGTAGTTATTTCATGCAGAAGGGACTGCTGTATAGCATCATCTTATTAAAAGGACCTGGAATTTAAAAGGATTTGGTACTAGGATCCACACATGAGGGAGAACAAGCGTCATTATACGTCATTTGTTTTTCTGAGTCTGTGTTACTTCACTTAGTATTTAACAGTTTCTAGATCCATCCATTTACCTGCAGATTTCATTATTTCGTTTTTCCTTACTGCTGAGTAGATCTCCATTGTGTAAATATACCACATTTTTATTAACCACTTGTCAGTTGAGGGGCACTTATATTGCTTCCATCTCTTGGCTATTGTGAAAAGAGCAGCCATAAACGGTTCTACAAGTTTCTCTACAATAGGATGAGTCCTTTGGGTATATGCCAAGGAGTGGTATAACGAGGTCATATGGTAGGTTCATTTTTAGTTTTTTGAGTTCTCCACACTGTTTTCCATAGAGGTTGCACAAGTTTGTAATCCCACCAGCAGTGAATGAGCATTCCCCTTTCTCCACATCCTCACCAGCATTTGGTATCATTTGTTCTCTTGATGCTAGCCAGTCTGATTGGGGTAAGGTGATACCTTAAGGTGGTTTTAATTTGCATTTCTAATTAATAACGATGTTGAACATCTTGGGGGATGTTTCTTAGCCATCTTTATTTCTTCCTTTGAGAGATCTCTGTTTAGATCTTTAGCTCATCTTTTACTTGGGTCATTTGGTTTCTTGCTTCTTTTTTTTGAGTTCGTTATATATTCTCGATGTTAAACCTCTGTCAAATGTGTCACTGCTGAAGATTTTTTCCCATTCTGTGGGTTTTCTCTTCACTCCTTTGATTGTTTCTTTTGCTGTACAGAAGCTTTTTAGTTTAATGAGGTCCCACTTGTTGATTGCTGACCTTAATTCCTGAGCAACTCTGTCTGATTTAGAAAATCTTTTCCTACACCTATATCTTGTAAGTTACTGCCAA